>NC_143551.1:148749285-149052857 GCF_054136105.1 Typopeltis vanoorti
CTTAATAAACTATTATAATTACGGCTATTTTGCCTGCTTCAGTTTAGGAGTGCCCTTGTTTAAATGTCATTGGCTATTTACTCACGGATTCTTAGGACATTGTAGATGTAAATTTACCAAAAAGTATATGTAGCATAAGGAAGAGAAATTTACACATACCTTTTTCTGGGTGTTGCGGCTTTTCTTTCTGCGATGTCCGAAAACTACTGAGTGTGTGTGGAGGGGGGGGGGTACGCAATTTGGGAGAATTAAATTAGAAAAACCCGGGTTTTTTCAGTAATATATATATAAACATATATATTATATTATTATGTTATATAGGGTGGGGAAAAGGTGAAAGGGTTGATTTTTTATATAGGGAGGGGGAAGGGGAAAAGGGGGTTGACGGGGTGCAGTCCGTTTCAACTATTTTTGGTCGTCATCTGAACACATTGGGAAAGTGGATGCTATGTCAGGTCGGGTAGGTGCTTCTGTTTTTGAAGTGTTTGTGTTATCGCCTATTGGTCGGTGTTATGACCTCAATTTTATGTTGTGAAGCTTCCAAACCTCGGAGATTATGTAGGGCCTGTGTATGTTGATAGAGTTCGCGTCATCACATTTTATGGCTATTGTTTCCAATATTCTAAGCATTGTTTCATTGTCTTGTCTGTCTACTATGATGGCCTTGTCAATCTGTGGGGTATATTTTTGTTCAAGGGCGTGAACAGCTATTTCCGTTTTTCCTGTGCTTTGTATTCGATTTTTCTTTTTGATGTTACATTTTTTAGTGTTTAAATGTTCAGGAATAGGGATGTTACAATCACAGAAGTGTTCTTGTAGTCTTGCCCATAAAGACCTGATGGTGGAACCTGTGTAGGTGATATCACAGTCTTTTTGGCAGGGAAATTTATAGACTACATTGTGATGTTCAAATATTTCTTTCTGTGTGAGGTTTGGTGGGTTTTAGGAGATTTGCCAGTTTTTGGTGAATACCAGTTTGTAGTCAGTATGTTTGAAGATGTATTTATAGGCTTTGTATGTGTTTTGGGTGTATGGTAGTTTGATAATTTTTTGTGTTGGGAAGTTCGTTTTGGTACTTGGATTGTTTTGGCGGTTTTTTGCCATCCTGTTTGCGTAGTTAATCAGTTGTGTAGGATAGTTGCGATTTATGAAGATCTGTGTTAGTTTTTTTATTTCTGCGTTTAGACTATTCTGATTGGTTGAAAATTTGGAAGCATTTATGAATTGTGATAAGATGACAGATTTTTTAACAGTATATAGAATATGGAAAAAGGTATGTGTAAATTTCTCTTCCTTATGCTACATATACTTTTTGGTAAATTTACATCTACAATGCCCTAAGAATCCATGAGTAAATAGCCAATGGCATTTAAACAGGGGCACTCCTAAACTGAAGCAGGCAAAATAGCCATAATTATAATAATAACAATACAATACATTAAATTCTAAAAACTACAATTCAATACTAAGATTATACAATGTTAATAAGATAAGCAAAATATAAAATTTGAGAATTTCACACTAGCACGTGGGATAAACTGTTATGCCTCCATAAAGGACTCTACACACACAAGATAAAGGGGCTTTCCCATCAATGATTAAGTTGCCTTAAATCTTTCACCCGCTTAAGCACAATAATATGACATAATAATTCAATTAGACACAATTGGATTACACACATTAATTTACAAGAGTTATGTGGGCTTAGCAATTCCGTTGCTACAATGAATGCCACATTCAATTCTCTTGACCTTTCTCAGTTAAGGGTAAATTACATAGACTAGTATCTATACACACAATCGCTCGTTCAGTAATACTGATAAACTAGTTCCCTCTTTCTCTATACTATTAAGTGAGCTAAAGTCCTAGTTCAACTCTCATTCAAGTCCTTCAATTGCTTAGTAATGCGAATTACAATTACAGCCATATTAAATTAACAGAATTAACATAAAACCTTTCACAATACCATTTGATGAAACTCTTCTACTAGACGTTACTTGTCTGCGATTCCTGAAGAAAATTTCCTTCTGTAGTGGGACATATTTGGGGTGCTTCGGAACACAAGGACCATCTCGGTTGCAGCATATCAGGCTTCTTCTAAGGAAACACGATCTATATGTTGTTCTGCAGTCATCAGATTTGCCATGAGGATATCCACAATTTCCACTGATAGTCTCCTTCCTTTAGACTAGGGTTGGCTTAGTATGCGGTAAATACCTTTCTTCCTGACCATGTGGCATCCTTCGTTCTCGATGGTAGGAAAATGGGACCTAAATCCCACTTACAAATATTCCATGTCGTGGCAGACGGAGGGGACTCCTGACTGGCACTCTGGAAACTGCATAAGGTAACCTCCAAATGAAAACTGGCAAAAGACCTCCTGGGGGGGGGGGGGGTTCCCTAACCCTTTTATATTATGACCCTACCGGCACCTTCTGCAATTAATTTTCTCTCCCCCCCCCCCGACATTAGGATACGTTTCTCGTAACCTGTGAGGGTGGCATCTCCCTTCTGAACTTTCCATTTTTGGTGGGGCTGTGTGCACGCGACTGACCTGCGGCAGTGTCTAAATCGGGAACCATGACCTTGGACTTCACTTCGGTTCTAGGTAACCCTATGAGTCAGCTTTATCAAACTCTATCAGCTCACCTATTTTTTCTAAGAACTAGCATAACTCACAAACTCTTGTTTCCAGTGTATAACAAGCAAGCCTTTACATGCAAAATTCTTATAACTAAATACTGTAAATTAATTATCTCATTCTTCTAATATTATACAATCAATGTTCTTATACGAGTTAATAATTATTCTTTTCAATATATTTATTTCATTTTATACTTAGATGCAAGCACGATTTTCTTATTGAGGTTTCTACTTGTTAAATTGTGATCAAGTGAATTCTCCTATGAAGTTTACAAAGATCCCAAATTTAACAAAGGTTCCCTCCCTCCTTAAAAAATTTTTTCATAAATTTTTTCTTACATCTGGGGTTCCAATTTTTGTCAAGGATTTCCTGCTCCTTATCCACTCTTCATGCTTTGGATTCCCCAGATTATAGAAGTAAAGTGTGCCCTTGTTTTTGACAGCATTGTCATTTAGCTTTCTATTATGGTGTAATTCATCCCCTTGGATTCCTTCCTGTCAACTGACAAACTTTCTATTCCTTCTCTCCTTATTCCTTCAGGAACTTGCTGCTTATTGAAGAAACACCTGGTAAATTGTAGGCACTGAATTCTGCTATGTGCTTTATCCTGACTGTGTTTTTTCTTTTTAAGTTTCCTTCTCCGATTTGTCCTACTTATACCTTCTTTCGCACCTCGGTTAGCTGTCCGAGATGCATCCCAGGTTAAGATCCTTTCATCAGAGGTATGTTCACTCAGGGGATAAACTCAATTCCTGTGGTCTACCTTACCATTTTGTCAGGGCCAAAGGTTATACCTGGTTTGTTCTCGTATCCTGTCTTGATTCTGGTTCTCATAGTTCCTTTCCCCCACCCTGGTTGACATTCGTTCATTTGGTATACTTGCCCCAATGCCCTCTCCAAACTGAGTGTACCTGGAGAACTGTCTGTCTGAGACTGGATTCTCCTGCTCTCCTTGACATATAACATTATTCTTCTTACTTGCAGGGGCATTTATATTAAGGCTTTCTCCTAGACGAGGATTGTGGCCTTTTCCTTTGATCTGCTTCCTTTCTAGCAGGTATGTCTCCCTCCTTATATAATCAAACCTAAATTTATACCCTGACAGGAAATCATTACCCAGAATCAGTTTAATGTGTGGGAGAGAGGACCCTGACAGGACCAGAAACTCTTCCCAAACACACAACTTGAATTCTGGTAGGTATATCTTGAGATTCACCGATCTTGAAGCGTGAGTGCTAGAGGTTGTAACACCTGATATTCTCACATGTCGCCTGAGATGGGTGATATTATCCTTAATATAGGGCTGTATTGTCGTAAAGAAGTTCTCAGACATGATGGACGACTGGGTTCCAGTGTCCAGCAAGGCATTGCACTGTTTTCCACATGCACTGGCTATCACCATCAATTCATTAGGCTGCTCCTTCTTTCCTTGCCCTTTATTCCATACTCTGCTCATATAAGTGTGTGAGTTTAACTCTCCATTATGGCCCTTACCGAAGTGTTTCCTATTTACATAACAGCCACGAGCAAGGTGCCCAATCTTGTTGCACTTGAAGCACCTTGGGGGTTCTCTACCATTGCTCAGATCAATAGTTCTCCATTGACGCAGAGAATTTACTGTTGCTTGTTAGGAGGTGATTTCTAATAGCCTCTGCGTTACTGAATCCAACCGATCAAGAAGGGGTCTTTGTAGATGCTCAACTTCTTCTCGTATTAACCTAGTGGTTTCTTCAGTTCTGCTATGACTAGGATCTGGGGTCCTTACAGACAAAGTTTCCAGTTGTGTCATCACCTCATCCAACCGATCCATAATAGGCTTTTAGAGAATTCCTATTTCTTGTCTGACCAAGGCCTTGATATTATCTGTATCAGCATAGGACCCTGTCAATTTTTTTATCAATGGTCTATCACCCTCTTCAATCCCTTCTCTCACCTTAAGGTCTTTCTCTCTTTTCCCTATTTTCTTTGATTTGTTCACGCCTCTTTTCTGGATTTCCTTTCTCTTCGACTACATAGACTAGACCTGGAACAGTTGTGGGACGGAGGTCTCCAAGAATTTCATGTTCTTTGGCAGCAATGTACCAGTCACATAGATTGGTCAACCTTTAGTTAAATGCAGTCTCTTTTAATTCTGCTTTGACTCCCTGTCTGAAATGCTGGAAGATGGCCCAGTCCAGGTGAGGCTTTTCTTCACCTTGGACACTCAGGGTACTTGCCACTGTTAGTAATCTGTTGTGAAATTTGGCTACACTCTCCCTATCCTTCTGTGTGCACCTCTGGAGTTTCCACAAATTTGGTTCTAAACTTCCCAGTTTGGAGAACTGAGAAATCAGGACTGTCTTAAAGCGAGAGTAATCTAGGGTATCTTTGAGGATGGGAGAGGAGTAAAGGAAGGTTTTTGCCTTCCCCACCAGTTTATTACGGAGCAAGACTAACAACTGAAAGTCGGTCCATCCTCCAACTTTTCTAAGCTCTTCTATGTAACAGAAAAACTAATGATGTCGTCGGAATCTTCTGAGTGTGTCTTAAGATGATATCCTTAGCTTCTTGAGTTGGGTTGGTTTGCCAGAGTTCAGCAAGCATTTCTCCTATATGGCTTGTTATTTTCTGTAGGAGAGGTTTCTTGGTTTACTGTGACTGTTTTGGTTTTGGATCTTTTAAGTAGGTTGGTCTTGTAACATCAGCATACATCCTTCCGTCCGTTGTGGAGATTGTAGTTTGATGGGAGGATGTGTGTTCTTGTACAGGTTTGTTGGTTTGGAGTTGAGTCTTTTGGTTTTGAGGAAATGCTATGCAGTCACTATAGTTTGCAGGGGTGTGGACCTCCGTAATTTGCACACTTTGCTGGTTGTAGGCTGTTTTTTTTGGCATTCATTGGTTGCATGTTTGCCACACATTTAACACATCGGTAATCTGCTTCGCAGCAGCATTGTGAGTGGCCAAACTTTTGACAGCAATGACATTGCATCATTGTTTGTTTATGTTTTAGCGATTCAGTTTTTATGACTAAATCACAAATAGTCTGTAGATTGTAGATATGTTTCTGGTCTTTACTGATCTCTACCAATATTAGAGGATATGGGGTTTCATCAGGTCTGTGCATTCAGCTAACTTTTGTAGGACCGAAGCCTTTGTTTTGGAGATCTTCTTGAAATCTGTTGTAATGGACTCTGTTACCCCTCTGAGTACAACTTTAAGGTTCTTTTCACTATTGAGTGCAAATGTGTGGTAGGGAAGGTTGTTATTATCCAGAAATTTAGTTAGTTGTCTGTAATCGGTGGAAGTTTTTGGCTGATTAAGAATTCCTTCTTCTGTATTAGTGGCTTTCGTAAATGATATTTCTAGAGTTCGGAGTGAAGTAACAAATGGGGTATTCTTTCTTTAGTATTTGTATTAATATCAGTCTCCATTTCTACTGTTTTGGGTAATTCTCTAGTAACAGAAATTTTCCTTTTTTTAGTTTTAATGGTTTAGAATTCTTCTTCTGCATCAGCTGTATCCAATATATGGTGGGCATTGTGTTGGGGTATTTGCGCATTCTCAGGATCTAGTGACTGACCCGAGCTTCGCTGTCCGATGTCTATTGCCATCATGTTACCCAGATTGTCATCTGTGACAATTTTTTTGGGGGGAAATGTGTCATAGAGTTTTACTTTTCCCAGCCACCTACTACTAAGCACCTCACCCAAGCGGATAAATTCCTGATAAACATCCTCAAACTTTGTCTTGTCTATCAGATTTTCCATGTCTATGTCTATCAATTATCAAAACTTAAAGTTTAAAAGGCTGGTCCTAGAACCTAAATGTGAAATCCCATAGATCAAATCAATGATCATTGAAGTTGAAGAAATGCAGAAGTCATATATTTCCCATATATGAGTAGTGCAAAGGTGTATTACCAGATTATTAAACTACTCTGGATCAGAGATAGATATTGAAAGTTTTTTCAGTTGGTTATACTATAAATTAAAGATGCCAAGAAATTATATTACTGGTTTAATTCTTTATCCAAGTGTAAGCAAACAAAGTTTGCTTGTGAAGTATCAATGCTATATACAAGTAGTTTAGTTGTGACTGGACTAGTTGTACATAGCATTATGCACACCCTAAAGGATGTGTTTTCTTTGCATCATGGGATACTAAGGCAACTGATGTGAAGTCAGCCTCTATATACGAGTAGCCCAGTCGTGAAGATACTTCACGTACAAACTTTGCTTACACTTGGATAAGGATCAAACCAAGAATATAATTTCTTGGCATCTTTAATTTAATTTGGTTCCAAACTGCACCAATATACTATGTGGCCTTTGTGCTATTCATAATTCAAAGAACTCTACCTTTTTACTCCAAGGTGCAACATCACCTTGCATTTATTAACATTAGAACTGTAATCCTGCTCATGCATTTGACAAACCTCAAAGTCTATTTCAAACTCCGCCATGGGATCCTTAGGGGTCTTATACCAGTCCTAAGCCTGGATAAAGGAGGAGGAGGGTCGGTCAGATGAGTGTCGATGCTCTGACCATAAAGAAAAAACATGATTGTTATCTGATGCCTATACAATCAACAGCTACGACATGCTGGCTCAGGTGTTGCCCGGATAAACAAGGCCCGCGATACCAATCGAGCGATCGGAGTTGGATCAAAAAGTGGGATACTGAAAGGAAACAGAAACTAACAGAACTGTTATCAGTAGGAACGTGGAATGTGTGGACACTCTGGATGTCAGGAAAATTAGAACTACTTTGTGAGGAAATGAAGAGATATTGGTGGGATATACTAGGATTGGCAGAGAAGAGATGGACATCATCTGGAGAGATCAATGGATGCGAAGTAATATGGTCAGGACATGACACCATGCACGAAGCAGGAGTTGGCTTCGTTCTTAGCAAAAGAGCTTGAGAGGCACTGTTAGGCTACAGTTAATGAACAAATCATAGTAGCAAGATTTCAGGCAAAGCCATTCAACATATCAATAGTCTAGATATATGCACCCACATCTGACAGCACAGATGAGGATATTGACTTATTCTACAAAGATCTGACAGAGACAATAGAAACAATACCAAAGCAAGATGTGCTAATTATTGAAGGAGATTGGAATGCCAAAGTTGGAAAAGATAATGATGGTTGGGAAAGAGTCATGGGTAAATATGGTTTCAGAGAAAGAAATGAACGAGGTGAAAAATTGTTAGAATGCTGTGGACCACGAGATGATGATCTGTAACACAAGATTCCAACAAAAGGAGTGTAGAAAATGGACGTGGCGATCAAATGATGGGAAAACCAAAAACATGATTGATATGATTATGATTAAAAGATGATGGATAACATCAGTACAGCAATGTCAAACTTTTCAAGGAGCGGATATAGGCTTGGACCATAGTTTAGTGATTGCAAACATCAAGGTGAAATTAAAAAAGAAATATAAACCCCAACATCAGAATAGAAGAGATACAGCACGAATAAGTGAAGCAGAAATAGGAAGAGAAACTTAAAAGTGTGGAGAAAGAAAAAAAACTCAAAAAGAGTGAAAAGAGTAATGAAGGCGATAGAAGATGCAGTTGAAGAAACAGTACCAGAAGAAGAGAAGATCAAGGAGAAATGGATTACACAAGAAACACTGAAGTTAGTACAGGAGAAAAGAATGTTGAAGATAAGAAGGGATACATCAGAACAAATAGAAGAGCAATATAGAAGAAAGTGTAATGAGGTGAAGAAAGCAGTCAGAATGGATAAGATGAAATGGTTAGAAACCCAATGCAACAATATAGAACAGTACTATGGAGAGCATAAAACAAGGGAGGTATACAAAATGATCAGAACCATTAATAGAAAGTGGCAACCAAAACAGACCACAATTAAAGATGAAAAAGGCAAAGTATTGTTGAATAAAGAAAAAATTGTACAGTGGTGGACAAGATACTGTAGTGAGTAACATAAAGAAAAACTAGATTCAGATAGCATTGGGAAACTGACTGAAGAATTGAAGCAGATATCACCACCAGGTAATGAGTATGATATGGACATTTTAAGAGGAGAGGTAGAAAAAGCAATAAGATGGCTAAAACACAACAAAAGTCCTGGTAACGATAACATTACTGGAGAAATGATTAAATATGGTGGTGAAAGTATGGTTACAGAAATGCACCAACTATGTAATAGGGTATGGAAAGAAGGGAAAATGCCAGAGGAGTGGGTGAAATCAATATTAGTAACATTATACAAGAAAGGAAATAAGCTAGAATGTAAAAATTATAGAACAATTGCCTTGATAAGTCACCTTGGTAAAGTGATGATGATCATATTGACAGAAAGATTGAGAACACAATTGGAAGCATACCTTGCAGACGAGCAAGCAGGATTTAGGAATGATAGAACTACAATTCAACAGATTTTGACAATGAGGTTAATAGCAGAGAAAGCTAAGAGAAAAAACAAAAACATATATACTTGCTTTGTTGATTTTCAAAAAGCATTTGACAGTATTGACCAGAAAGTGACATTAGCAGTTCTGAAATCCTATGGAATTGATAAAAAACTAATAGCTATATTAAAAGATGTTTATCAGAAGGCAGCTGCAGCAGTTAGAATAGGTGATGATTTGGGGAAATGGTTTAAAACAAGCAGAGGTACTAGACAGGGAGACCCAATATCACCAAGCATTTTCATCGCACATTTAGACAGAGCAATGGACAAATTGAAGGAAGATGCCAAAGGAATATCTGTACACGGAATGAGAACTAACAATCTCAGATTTGTAGATGACATTGTTATTATTGAAGAAGACGAAAGAGAACTACGAAAAACACTGAAACTGTTAAATGAGGAAGGGAAGAGATTTGGACTTGTTATTGAACTTGGAAAAAACAAAGACAATGGTATTTGGTGAGAAGAACATGAAACAAAAGATACAAGTGGATGGAACTGATATATGACATATGACTTGGACTGTAAAAAAGAAATAAAGATCAGGATTGCAAAGGGAAGAACAAATCTGAAGGCTATGGATAACATCTGGAAAAGTAAAGTGATCAGTCTGCAAACAAAACTAAGAGTACTGGAAACATGTATCTTCAGTGGTGTACTCTACGGATCTGAAACGTGGGTTATTATCCACGTTTCAGATCCATATATATAAATAAATAAATAAAGAATCAAGAAAAAGAATTTTGGCATTTGAAAGAACTTGTTACAGGAAGATTCTAAGAATAGGATGGGTACAGAAAATCACCAATGAAAAGTAAAGTGATCAGAACTCTATCAGAAGATACAACCAAAACAGAATCTAATGCAGAAGATTATAAAACGGAAGCTGCAATTATTTGGACACATCTGTAGAATGAGTGAGGTCCAGAAGATAAAGACATTTATGTTTGGTATTTTGGGTGGTTTAAACAGAAGAGGTAGACCATACAGAGAATGGATAGACGATATAAAAGACTGGTGTGGAATGGGTGTACAAAAACTGCGACACTGTGCACTGGACAAAGAAAGGTGGAAGAAGATAGTGAAACAGGCATCAGACATCAATGGGCAGTGAGCCTATGGTTCATGATGATGAAAGTCTATTTAAATCTTCCTGAAGGGAACTGACATCAACATCACTCCTTGTAACTCCCCAACTTTTCATCATCAACAAATATCAGCAACTTTGGATGAATATTCCTATGAAATATCATTAACAAATAAATTAAAACAGTATGGCACCAAGAATAGAACCCTGCAAAACACCTCAACTTTCTGGTATTGTTCAGAGAGAAACTCCTATTTCTCTGACCAACCTATTATCCATCTTCTCCATCTTGTACACTAACTTGTTTCTGTAATCTACCAAATGCCTCTGTGAATATCATCATATAGAAGTCTCCCATATCTAATATATTCATCACTATCATAAAATGACTGGATAGCTAAAGTAACATTACCTTTAAAAAAACCTGTGCTGACCATCATAGAAATCCTAATAATCTGGTCCTAATTTCTCATAATATCTTAATTACAACTGCAAATATACATACTGGTCTAAAACAGGAAACTTCTAGCTATTTTTAATACCAGCACTATTTTGCCTTCATTCTACTCCTTAAGAATGATAAACAACCATGTCAAGGGTATAACATGTTCTTTTGCATGTTCTCAAAAAATGTAGTGATTTGTCATTTCTAGTCCCTTAGTCTCTATATCATTTGATTCCCCTCTAAATGTTGCTTGGCATCATTCACAGTATAATATACACATACAAACTGCTCATTAAAAATGTCACTATATCCTTTGCCATAGTCACTTTGCTACCATAATCATCTATCACATTATCCTTCCATATTTATTCTTTCTTTTGCATACCAAAAGTTAAGGAATTTCACTGAATTTTCTCTGGCATAAATGGCCAATCTCCTCTCTGCACTCTTCCTTTCTTAAACTGCGTCCCTAATTCACTGTTAATCTATTTCCTTCCTACTTTATTCATCTCACTCTTGTTATATAGTTGTAGTACAAGGCCTGTGTCAGATGTGTCTTGACCAATACCACATTGTATTAACTTTTTTTCTCCATACAACCCATCACCCCATGGCATGAATGTTAGTTAACATGACGATTCTCATAATCTAGTTTGTTTTTTATATTGATCCCACTGAGATAGAAAGTTACTCCCCCCCCCTCTTCAGGGAAATAGGGAATACAGGAAATCCCAGACTTGTATAAATTTGAACTTACAAAAATTACCCTGAAAGGGCTATGAAAAAAATCTGAATTATAAAAATTTTACTTACTGCACATGCATTACTAACAGCAGTTAGGTGACATGCACTGCATATGCTGTCTGCTAGGAAGATAGCATATGTGGTACATGTGTATGTCTTCCTTATTAATGACACAAATGTGTTGCATATTGTATTCACACACTTTCATAGCTTTATGTGGGCACTGGAATAGAGTAAAAAAAAAAGAAAAAAAAAGGGCAATGGAAAAAGCGAACACATGCATAAGTGCACCAAAATTGATCTAGAGATGAAAATGAATATTATAAAGAAAAAAATAATTATCTAGTACTTATCTAATAATTGTCTTTTTAAAAATTCTGAATGACGTATATTATGCATTCTATTGCATATTCAGAAAATTTTGAAGTTGATTTTTGTGTCGTGGCAACCATCAAAAGTTCCCTGCAAGGGGACTTGCCTTTTGAAAGCATCATGAAAATGCTTTTTCATGATGAAAATTTCTGGATAATGCTGACAAAATGTTTTTAACATTTTGCCAGCATGGTGGACATAGAAATTAGAGGATGAAATTAGAGATAGAAATTTAATATGGTGGACATAGAAATTAGAGGATGTATTCTAGTTAAGTCTGTTATAGAGAGCTTCATGAAGAGAATTAAAAAGCTGCTGTTCAGTCATCTCTGGATAATTTCATATGGAGGTTGGCTAAATTAAACATTTTTTTCTACTTTCTCATAATATACTTTATCATATTATTTTGCATTAAGAATCACATAACAACATCTAATTTGTGTGTGCATAATGGGAATGAGACTAACAAAAGTAAGATTTAAAACAAGTTCAAGTACTACTGTATACATGTACTGTAAACACCTAACCAATAAGTGTGATTAACAGTTAAGTTTGTGGAACGGAAGTCTTAAGTAAGCTAGGAAATGTCTCAGTACTTCACAAGGAAGGTTCCAGGAGACAAAAATAAACGGAATAAAAGAGGAAGAAGAAGAGAAATATGTTCAACATGTTTGCAGCTGCATTGAAAAGGGATGCTGGGCAGCTGTTGCTTCACTGAACTGACAACCATCATTAATCCATTTTCTGTTGGCCAATGACTATTGAAATACCTTTAGAGCAGACACAATGCTGACACACTGAGTCTGTGAGAAGGCTGAAGTGAATCAAGTAAGAGAGGGATCATCTATGAGCCAAATTGCTTACCTCTTAACAAATTCAAAGATTTTTAGGGTAATTGTAAGTGCATCGCTACAAACAGGTGAGCAGTATTCTAAGGGTGGGTGGATTTGGGTTTTGTATAGAATTAAAGTTAGGAGGGTGTAAAATAGCATCTTGACAAAAGAGAATGTCCAGTTTTTTTGTATGCTAAGAAAATTACTGATGTGTTGTGATGTGTATATCCAGGAGAGAATTTAGATAAATGTTAGTCTAAGACAGAGATCAGATTCTGTCTGATGATTTGTGCATTACTCAGAGTAAGAGTAGGCAAGCAGAGATCGCTTTTGTGACACAAAAGGCAAGACTTTTGTGTCACACAAAAGTCTAGGCCAAGGGAGGTTGCTGTTGAAAGCGCTGTTGCCACTGTGCATGCTTTACCTTCCACTCGCTTGCATCTTGTTCGAAAGTATAGACGAAAATTTTATTTATTCGCTTATGGGATCACGGACGTATCTTCGAAAGGACTTAAGTCGAGGGATGACTGTACTATTAATTTTGAATTTTCTGTCGATATTTGCATGTTAAAATTGCTGCATATCTGTTGGAGTTTGAATAACTGCTTTTTGGAGGTGATCATTTTTTGCAAATAATACTACATCATCTGCATATCTAACTAAATTTAATTCTTTTTTTTTAATTTATTTCATTTAATTTGTTTCCTAAATTCTATTATTATTTCATTCATGATGATGTCAAATAAACATGGACTTAAAGAATCACCTGATCTGATTCCTTCTCTTATATTTTTTGTGTATATTTTACACATTCGTTTTTTGTTCATATATCTTTGATGCTAGTACTTTCAGGACATCCTGTAATCTGATTGTCAAAAGCCTTCTCTAAGTCAATAAAACAGTTATTTGCATTATAACAAATATATCAGTACATTAAATTCCCTTTTGGAATCCTCATTGTTCTTCATTATAATTTATTCTTGATTCTAATTATTTTTTGATAATTCATAAACATATTTTTAGTGATGCACAGTAAGTTTATTCCTCAATAGTTTTTGGGTTCAGATTGTGTTCCCTTTTTAAATATTGGTATTGTAATATACATTCACCATTCATTGAGAATCTGTCTTTTCTTGAAGATATGTTTAATTAAATTTTTCATGTTTTCAGTCATTTTTTACCCCTATATTTTAGCATTTCATTATAGTTCCAGATGATTTCCTATTTTGCAATTTTGAGATGGCTGATTTTCTTAAATTATTATTTATTTCAATTTCATTTGTGTTTTCTGGCTGTGGTATTTCAGACATTTTTATTTCTTCTTCGCTTTTATATAATTGGTAAAATAGTTTTTCTACTGTTCTCTTTCCGTGAGTGATATATTTATACATTCACAAATTTCTTCATATTTGGCTATACTAGTTTGATTACATAATTTTTCCCAATGCGAATCTATCTAATCTATTAAATCTAATATTTAAATAAATCTAATATTTCATCATCATCATCATCAAATTCCTGCCATGTACCCTCAAGGGGTGTACAGGATATGATAGTACTACATGAAAAAAATTACATCATTATTAATTTCCTATCTACAATTTTCCTCCAAATCAGTCTGTTACTTGTCAACACTCCAATATTATCAGATCTTATATTTCTATCATCTAAAGCACTTTGTACCGTATCAATCCACCTATATCTTGGTCTTCCTCTCGGTCGTTTTCCTGCCAACCTGGCAGAGAACACTTGTTTTGCTAATCTTTCCTCGCCCATTCTGTTTAAGTGACCATACCACCTGAGATTAGCTCTGCTAACGCATTCCTGGATGCTGACAATGTCAAGTTCTTTCCTAATATCCTCATTTTTAATATGATACTGCCATTGATGCCATCTGTTCACGCCTATAATCTTTCTCAGGACTCTCATATCTGCAGTCTCTAGTCTTTGGTCAAGTGTTTTACTTCTGACCCAGCTCTCAGATCCATTTAAATATTTAAATTCGATTTTGTAAGATCTTTAAGAGTTTTTAGCGAAATTAAATAATTCTGACACATTTATCAGGAAAACAATGCACAACAATAAAATTTGCCTTTAGAGAAATGTAGGAGACATTTACCAGATCATAGAGAGCAGGCATATTTACTTCTAGCACATCTAGTTTTGCACTCATATGATTTAGCATTTACTTTCCCTTAACTTAAAATGTGCAGTACTGCACATTTTAAGTGACCTTGGAATGCATTTGCTGTTGTGAAGTTGCAGGAAGTATCATCAGCATAGTAAGGACTGGACACATACACACACACACCACTTTTTACACTTGTATATATAAATACGTGGGTGGTCTGAAAAGTTCTCGGCCTCAACCATAAATAGCAACACTATCGGCAAGATTTTCTTTTTCTAAGTTGGTACATCTGTCATAAGCATCGAAGTGAAATTGCAAGTCATTCTATCAAGATTTTTGTTTTTATACTGCTGTCAGAAGCCAAAACGTTGTTTCAATCTCTTGAAATGGATAAAACTGAGTATCGTGCGGTTATAAAATTCTTTGTAAAAGAAAGTTTAACGCCAAAAGAAATACATTCGAAGTTCATAAAAGTTTATGGGCACTCTTCTCCTTTGTTTTCGACAATTAAGAAATGGGCTGCCGAGTTTAACCATGGCTAAACCAGCTTTGAAGATGATCCATGTGAAGGACTTCCAAAAAGTGTAACAACACTAGAAATCATTGATCAGTGTATGATATGGTATTGGATGACCAGCAAGTCAAAGTGCATGAAATTGCTGAGACTATAGGCAATTCAAAAGAACGTGTAGGATACATTTTGCATGAAGAATTGCAAATGAAAAAGCTTTGTGCAAGATGGGTGCCACGCAGATCAAAAACGCACTTGCATGAAAATCTCTGAACAGTGCTTGGAGCATTTTAACAAGAATAAAACTGATTTTGTGTGTCAATTTATTACTATGGATGAGATTTGGATTCACCATTACACACCAGAATCCAAACAGCAATCAAAACAGCGGACAGAAGCCAGTTGTTCAGCACCAAAGAAGACAAGGTCATGGCATTGGTGTTTTGGGATGCTAAAGGCATTTTGTTTATTAATTATCTTGAAAAAGGTAAAACAATAACCGGGGAATATTATTACGATCTTTTAACCAGACTAGGCGAAAACATTTTTGTGATAAAAGACCCAGTTTGCAGAAGAAAAAAGTCATCTTTCATTAGGACAATGCACCTGCCCACAAAGGCATTTTGGCAATGGGAAAATTAAGGGTCTGCACTATGAATTGTTGGACCATCCACCCTTTTCCCCAGATTTGGCTCCCTCTGACTTCTATCTCTTCCCAAAACTAAAACTCTTCCTCGTTGGTCAGCATTTTTCTTCGAATCAAGAGGTGATTGCAGCTGTAGAGGGGTATTTTGCAGATCTTACTGAAAACCACTACAGGGATGGGATAATGGCACTGCTGGAATAAATGTATTAGTCTTAAGGGAGATTATGTTGAAAAATAAAAATAATTTAGATGTTATAAATTCGTTTTTTCATTGTTAGGCCGAGAACTTTTCAGACCACCCACGTATATATACATAAGTGGAAAATATAATCTATCTATCTATATATATATTCAGTATATATTCAAGCATTCACTCCATTGATCAAGAAAAGCATGTAACTTCAGATGTAAAATGGAGGAGTAAGGACTGGACTTTGGTTCCCCACAATTTTGCACCAGGTGTGTACAGTATTTAAGAGGACAGTTAAAGGGTACAAATCAGTTAATGACATTTGCTATTTCGATGGTATGGAAGGAGCAGATGATTGCTACTTTGATTTATCAAACATCTCCAGATTTTATGCAAAGTCAAAACATCTAATAAAACACTCCAACCAGCCACAAGATTATTACTTCAGGACAGTACATTGCTAGCTTTGAAAGTAACTAATGACTGCTGTAGATAAAGACAGTTCTACTGATGGACCTAAAAGTACAGCACCATGTTCTTATGAATTGGATCTAGACTTGCAGCTGCAAGGTATTTAAGTACATCATCTGAAAACCTAATCTGAGATAAGTGGGTGGCTGATGGTATTAGAAATGTGAGGTATGAATATGATCAATATGTGAGTACATAATCAAAATCTGAGCTTAGTTTGAAGACCTACGTGTTGAAAATAAATATCCCTCTATTCCTGCAGCATGTGTTATCCATGTGAAGAAATCCAATGAGAATATGGTTTTGCTTCTTAAATGAATTAACTGCAATTAATACAGTGTAGAATATCTAGAGATGACCTAAAAGTGATAATTCTTTTAATGAGTTTCACATGTATTAAACATGTGAAATCCACTGTTTAATAAAATTAAAAACTGATTGTGGATAATGTCTCTTCATGAGGTGACAGAAATTTAGTAGCTTTTTCAACACTGGTCATAATATGGTTTGATATCTGAATATGTCCCCAGAGTTCAAAGAACAAATAGGATGAGAGTGAAATGGATGTGGAGTCTTATTAAACATGTAGAGGAAATACATCTAGTGCAAATAAACAATTGTATACATGTTAAAAACTGGTTATTATCAAAAAAACAAATCAGTGAATCGCAAAAATTACCCTTCTTCAGTTATCCCTAGCTGTTCCTTGCCAAGTACAGCATATTTGTCCCCAATTTCTGTATGTGAGCTCTTCACTAAAATCTTCACAACCACTCCAGAGATACTGATAGGTCAACAGACACATCAGTCCTTGCACCACCCTTATGCAATGGGATTATCATACATTTTTTCTATTTCTGTGGGATCTTTCCTAAACCAAGACTTCAATTAAACAAGCTTGACATTGTTTGCATTCAAGAATGTGTGAGCAGAGATAATCTAAGGTGGTGTAGCGGCTCACTTAAATAGAATAGGAAAGGAAAGGTTAGTAAAACAGGTGTTTGATGCCAAGTTGGCCAGAAAAAAACCCAGAGGAAGACCAATTCTAGGTGAATTGATTCAGTCAGAAGTGCCGTAGATGCACGAAATGTTAGATATGACAATATTGGAGTGGTGACAAGTAATAAACCAATTTAGAGGAAAATTGTAGATAAGAGATTAATAAAAATGTAAACTTAATCATGTAGTGCTGTAATAGTAGCCTGAACTGTTGAGGCTATATATCAAGAAACTGATGATGATGCCAAAATTGCATTAATATGGAATTCAATCATACCAAATATAACAGTAATTTTTCTTTGGACTTATGTTTATAGATAGTTATATCAAGAAATTGTTTGTTATTAAATTAAAATATATTATTACTAACAGCAGACCTTCATGTATGATTTGGTGTGAGAGATCTATATTGTTACTATTCCTGACATACCTTGCTTTGCATATTTTCCATGTTGGGATACTCAATACACTCTCTATGCTTTACTCTACAACACTTTTTTTTTTTTTTGCTTCTATCTTTTCCATTCTGACATTTAAACAAATGCCAAGAACTGCAGTGGGGTCACAGTAACTAAACCTATTTTTGTTTAGGAATTATGATGAAGTGAAATATAAGGTAGGTGCATGCTATGGCAACTGTATGTGTTCTCTAACTAGTTTTAATAGTTTGTGTAGGAGGGGATGGAATGGTCAAGGCAAAGAACATTAAGTCAATAATGCACTGATCATGCTGAGATGTAAACAGGATAGCATATACAAGAGAAGGCATAACATTAGTATACTGATGTATGTATTAAACATTTTTAAATACACACACTTTAAAAATAATGTGTGTTTAGCATCTAAAATAACATATCTTAAAAACCTATGGTACATTTATGTAATATAAAAAATACATCTTAATATTTAGTGAAAAATGGGGTTGAAAAATAACCTTGTGGACTTGGCATAATAGGAGTTCCTGGGCCAGGTGGCCCTGCACTAGAAACTGGGGGACCCTAAAAATAGTGAATACACATAAATGATTCATGTATATAATGCACATAACATAGAAATCATTCAACACTATAAATGCATGTATACATTATTAATGATACAACTCATCAAAATCAAAAAGCATTCAGTGATATTCTGTTTTATAATGTGGTTTCTTCAAATTGAACTTGCAATGTAAATGCACATTTTTTATATTTTGTAAGGCACTGTACTTTAATGTGACCTGAAAGCTGCTATAATCTGGCCATTCTGGCTGTCCAGTGTAGTTCAATGCTTCATTTGTTACTAGAATCAAGTTATTATGTATTAAACCATATGAAAATTAATATATAATAATTGCAATTAATTAGTTTTTATTTTTGATAAAGAACATTATTATTAAATAACACTTTTTATTTATTTATTTATTTATTTTTTTTATAAAAATGCTGAAATGGTGAAAATGCTACGTTTCACCATTTCAGAATGCATTCAATTATTTTACATTTCAAGAAGCAGCAGAATATAATAGGAGTTCTTATATTATGTTATATTCTCCTTCTGCCTTATTAAAATACTCTGGATTAGAGATAGATGTTGAAAGTTTTTTCACTTGGTTATATTATAAATTAAAGATGCTTTTTGGCTATTTGTATATGGAAATATTACTTCTGCATTACTTCAACCTTGGTATCACTTCTGGTATCACTTAATGAGACCTCGATAAAGGTCAAAACCAGTCTGCAAACATGTATAATGCTATGCATTATACATGTTTGCAAGGATATGTGCATTGCATTATGGGTTACTAAGGCAATTGATGTGAAGTCATTAGCCTCTATATACAAGCAGTCGTGTAGTGACTTCACACACAAACTTAGTTTGCTTACACCTGGATAAAGGATGAAACTAAGAATATAATTTCTTGGCATTTTTAATTTGTGCCAATTATTCTTTTATGCCTACTTCAGCAAAATAAAGAAATGATGTTTAAGGAAACTAGAAGACATGCAAGTATATTGGTTAAGTGATATCTTTAACTTTCATTGTATTTTAAGGAGTTTCATGGAACGACTGGAAGCAACAAAGAAATAAAATAAAGTCAGAAAAAGAAGAGTCTGATGGATTAAATGATGCAAAGGAAGTTCTTATATGGTCAAGTGAAATTACAAAACTTTCAGCTGCATGCTGTTCACAGTTTATTTCATATAATATTTGATGTCATCTCTAAGATTTGAATTTAGTTGTAAGAAGAGTAGGAGAGAATATTATTGAACTCATTATGTAATTCCTAGAATTTCTGCATCATTATTTGTATGTATTAAGAAGTTAGAAATTAATTTAATACTTTTAATTCTATAGAGAATATGAAGTCAGATCTCTTTAGAGAGATAAAGTGAATTATTTAGCATACATAATTTGCATCTGTTGTATATATTTATATGTTTATAGTAAATATTTTCTTATTTCTATAATTGTCATTCTTTGGATAAACACAACATACTGATCTTGAAGTCAATGTACCATCACGGATTGAATCTGAGACATTCTAACCAACTAAAATAAAAGTATATACAATGCTTGGAAAGAAGTCAATGGACACCATAGTGTGAGGAACAAACAGCCATTGCACCTACCTTAATAAAATGTAGAACTTCCTTTTGCTGCAGTGATTGCAGTAATCCTATGGAGCATATTTTCCACAAGCATATGATAGCAATCAATGGGAATGTTGGACCATTCTTCCTGTAGGCATATAACGAGGCACTGGATTGTTATAGGGCAGACATCCCTTGATCTCACCTGATGCTCCAGTTCATCCCACAAATGTTCAATAGGGTTGAGATCAGGGCTCTGTGAGGCTAGTCAAGTGTGTGGCGACGTTCACGTCCACAAACCACACAGTTACAGTAGCAGTCTTATGACAAGATGCATTGTTTTGCTGAAAGAGACAATGGCGAGTTCCAGGCAAGCTGATGTGTTGAACATTATTCTTAACTTATTTTAATAGTATTAACAACACCGGATGAACCATTTCATAAAAAAAATATGTTTATTAACTGGCTTATATTTTGCTAAATTTATCAGCATCTTCAGAGCACAAAGTATCTTAGTATGGTATAAATTTTTTTTCACGTGTCAAATTAGGACTTTAGATCTTTTGTCCGTTACAATTTGAATTGTTTCACTTACTTATTGGCACATATATATGCTGATTTCAAATTCAGTAAAATATAAGCCAGTTAATAAACATCTTTTTTTATGAAATAGTTCATCTGGTATTGTTAATACTGTTAAAATAAGTTATGAGAAACTCTGAGTTAAATATTCCTGGCACCACAAACAGAAGTCCAAGGTGAAACCAGGAAAAACAGAATCATCCCATCACACTGCCACCTCTGAATTTCATAGTTGGGGTTACGCACTCTGGTAAGAGATGTTCACCAGGCATCTGCCACACCCATCCATCTGCTCAATAGAGGGTGCAGCATGATGACTCCATAACACAGCTTTCCAAGCTTCCACATCCCACTGCTTCATGTTGATTCAGGTAATGTCTTCTTCTTCTTCTTCCTTTCCAGGCTCATAGGCCAAGTGACCTGTTCTGGACTCAATTCCATCTTTTTAAGGGTCTTCCTCTGCATTGAGTACCTTTTGGGTGGTAATTTAGAATTTGTTTAGGTATTCTGCTTCTATTCATTCTTAGTATGTGTTCTTTCATTTTTCTCTATAGCAAATCACGGTTTCATTTAGGGAGGTTGTAATTCCAAGTTTTTTTCTGATTTTGCTGCTTTTCATTTTGTCCATTATTGTGACTCCTTCAGTTCTGCGCAGAAATTTCATTTCGGATGATTCAATTCTTCTTTCATCTGCTTTTTTTATTGTCCATATCTCACTGCCATAAAGTAACGTTGGTTTAGCAACTGTATTCTAGATTCTTATTCGTGTGTGTTTTTGTACATAATTGGGTTTAAAAATTTTATTTATAATGCCTGTTACTTTTAAAAAGTTTGATATCTTTGGTTCTATATCAGCTTCATTTTCATATGACATTGTGCAACCTAAATATTTGAATGTATTTAATTGCTGTATTATTTTGTTGTTTATTACTATTTTGCTTCTTATTGGATTAGCACCTTTGAAGGCCATGACTTTTGTTTTGTCTCTTGATATTTCCATACCATATGTTTTTATCAGATTATTTAGACTGCATAATGATTTTTGTAGTTCATCTTCATTATTTGGTCATCAGCAAAAAGAAGAGTAGCTAATCTGGTGTTATGGTTTATCTTGAATCCTCCTTCATTAGTTATCTTCCATTCTTTTATGATTTTATCTATGTATATATTAAATAAAACCAGTGAGAGTGGGCAACCCTGACGTACTCCTCGATTTATTGGTTTCCAGCTTCATGTTGAATTATTGTACTTCACAGATATTTTATTATCTTGATATATATTATATAAGGCGCTAAAGAGTTGGTTTGGTATTTCATATTCTTCCAGGATTTCCCATAGTTTTTCTCTGATAATTTTATCAAATGCTTTGGTGTAATCTATAAAAGCTATGTGTGTTTCTATGTTCATTTCTCTGTGTTTTTCAATTAATAATTTTAACGTAAATGCAGAGTCCATGCAAGACCTGCCTTTTCTGAATCCATTTTGCTCTTCTATTAATTTTGGGTCTACTATACGTTTAAGTTTATATGCTAAGATTTTTGCATATACTTTATAACAGGTACTAAGTAAGCTGATTCCACGATAATTGTTACAATCAGATTTGTGTCCTTTTTTCGTAGATGGGAATAACTATTGCTTTGGTCCAATCTTGTGGGCATTTTCCTTCTTTCCAGATCATATTGTAAAAGTTAAGTAACCTGAGTGAGAATTTAAGTCCTGCATATTTGATAAGTTCCAAGTTTATATTGTCTTCTCCTGGAGCCTTTCCTGTTTTGCTTTGGGTTAATGCTTCTGTTAATTCTTCTAGAGTGATGTTTTCCAAGTTATCAGAGATGTTTACAAAGTGTAGTTTTCTGTTTTGAATGTTTTCATCATACCATAGATCTTGGTAGTGATTTTGCTATGTTTCTATTTTAATGGTATTAATATCTGCTTTTTCTCCAGTTTCATTGCTTAGATCTTTGAGGATTTTATATGCATTAGGTCTTTTGAGCATACAGTCTCTTTCTAATTTTGTTACAAAATTGTTTATTTTTTCTGTTTATTCTCCTGCATGCTGCTTTTGCTATTGCTTTTTTTCTGTTGTATTCGATTTTTGATTCTATTGTTTTTAGGTTGAGCCAGTTTTTATATGCTTTTTTCTTTTCTTCAATAATGTATTTAATTTCATCATCGCAGTCCCTAAGGCCTCTTTTTCTTTTTCTTTGTTCCTAAACTTTCTTTGGGATGAGGAATGAGGATATATTCTAATATATATCCTCATCTATCTGAAAATGACCCTCTAGGGTCCAGAGAAGATTTACTAAATCAGTTTCAGGTCTATGGAATATTGGATATGAGGACTGATGATAGCAAATATGAGAACTGATGCTTCTGGAATTGGTAATCATGAATTTCAATACACTCTTGCACCTTGTAACAACTGTCACATTCATATTCAAGACCTCAGAAACTAGAGTATATTCAGTATTTTCCACACTTCCTCATTTGAAAGGCACCTGTCTTCCCACTTGCCCCTGCCCCAATACTTTGTTTCCCTTAATTATGTACTTTGAATCTTCTTTTCTCCAGGCATTATCTCCAAATTAATATGAGTGCAATCCATCTTATACAAGTTCTTTTATCCTTCACCTTCATTTTATAAAATGTTTATAAAAGTTTATAAATATTTTATACCAAAACTGCAGGATTACTATTTATACCATAACTGCAGCATTTCCACTTTGCTATCTCATTTTTGATATAAGTTGCACTTCTAACACTTAAAATCACTTTAAAAACATTTTTAATCTTGCATTCAAACTATAAACCACTCACATTTGGTAACAAGTAAATTTCATGCATGCAAATAATATTTATACAGGCTTTTCAACTTGAAAATGAGTTGAAAATGAATTTCATTTTGTATAAAGATGAAAAGTTCTCCCCCAAACCTCAGAAACTCAACTGTTTTCATCTTCAAACGAAGGAAAACATAGCATATTATGTATAGTAGATACATCAAAACTGCATTATCTAGTTAGGTTAATTAAAGCCTGCAGTTGACTAACTAGTCTTCTGGGAAATTCTAATATATAAAGGAAAATGGGATATAAATTTTCCAAAACAAACAAACAAATAAATAAATAAATATATATATATATATATAAATAAAATATTTTAATGGTGTATTTTATACTTTGAAGGCATCCAACATTGACTATAATCTTTAAAAAATTAATAAGGACAATATTGTAGATAATATATTTAAATATGTTGTGATTCTGAATTACTTACGCCATAATGACTTCCCGGTGAAGATGACGAATAACTCATCTGTTGATTTAAAAAATAAAACAATTTTCTTATTTTGGGGTCTAACTAAACACTGAAGAGCTTAATTGTAATATAAAAATCTGTTAAGTGCTTAAAGACAATTGATTTTTCAGAATTATAAAGCAAAACATTAAAAATTAATCAATTTATATGAAAATTGCCAGCAATACCATTTTTTTTTTTTTTTTTTTGATTTTGAAATGGAATGGGCTTATCCTTATACATTTCTTTCTGCAATTCTTAGAAATTTATCATGCAACAACTTTGGTACTTTCATATGGATAATCATATATTATCCATATGAAAGTATCAAAAAGATGTATCACCTTATTATTAAAATACTCTGGATCAGAAATAGTTGTAGAAAGTTTTTACACTTGGTTACAAAGGAAATTATACAAGAAATTATATTCTCGTTTAATCCTTTACATAAGTGTAAGCAAACAAAGTTTGCTTTGTGGGTCGTCTGACTTCTTTCTAGAGCAAGAAGTCAGTCATGCACAAAGTTTGCTTGCTTACACTTGCATAAAGGATTAAGCAAGAATATAATTTGTTGTACAAGTTACTTTGTAATCAAGTGAAAAAAACTTTTTATTGGCTCTTCTAAGGTTCTTCTTCTTTCCTTTACCCACCTAAGTGTATACCAGATCCAGTGCACCTATCCCACATAGGTAAAACATGATATACAATCCCAAAACAAAAAGAACACAAGTGACATATCATATGCTTTCATTATGGAAAAGCAAGTCTTTCTGACCATGCATTTCAAACAAGCCAGATTGACTGGAAAGTCACAAATTCCTTACATCAGACCAAAGCGTGGTATGAACATAAATTCAAGGAAGCCCGTGAATGATAATCCATCAACCCAATCTCAATAAAAATAATGACTTAAAATCCCAAGGATTTGGATGGCTTATCTACAAACCTACATAACATTTTGCCAAATCTTTGTATCATTAATTTTCTCTAAAGCCTGTCTCTCCACTCAACTTATATCCACTTAACACTATCATCTTACTGAATCAGATATACTTGCATTTGTTCACATTAAATTTTCTCCCCACTTCCATGTCCACTTTTCCAATATTTTAAGATAATTTTCTGTATAGAACTAAGTTGGGCAGATTAGTCAACTAATTTTCCCAACTTTACATTAGCAAAGAGAAAGTTTACTCTTACTATTTGAACCTAAATGATTCACGATAATAAATAGCAAGAGTCCTAACACTGAATGTTATGTTCAGTGTTAGAACTAAACCCTGCTCCTAACAACACTAGTTTCTGAAGGCTCCTTCTAAGCAAGATCTGATCTCCTACAGATGTCAATCAATTTCTTTCTATCTCATTAGGTAATCATCAATACTTCTGATACATTTTAATCTGTTGTTGGTTCCTATGTGAAATGCTATCATAGTCTTTGCTAAAATCCAAGTATATCAAACATCATAACCATTAATCATCTAATTTGATTGGATTTATCATCCAATCTCCCTTTAATGAAACCATACTGTGCTATGCTCAATAAGTGAGGAATAACTCTTCTGAACTAATAATCAGTAGGTACCTATTGTTATCACAGCAACTTATAGAAAATGGTCAAAATGGATTATTTAACCCTGACATAAACCTTATGGCTGTCCTTATGCTTTTTCTTTTAAATTTCCATTCCTGTGGTATCTTCCCTGAGTTGAGACTCAAGTTATACAAACAGGTCGAAGGCCTAGCCAATTCAGCTGGATATTCCTTTAGCATGCGTGCTGATATTCCATCTGTTCCTATTGTCAAATTCTTATCCAGGATATATGCAACAGCTCTTCAACCTCATTCTTATGCACTTCTATCTCTTCAATCAATGCAGTAATATCACTGTACACCATGTTATATGCACCTAATTGATATATCTTAGCAAAATGAGCACTCGTAAATTTAACAATCCCAAAAACTACTAACAGAAGAGTATATTTGCATTCAGTAGGGTTATTCTTCCATATTCATTCTTTCTTTTACTTCACATAATAATAAAATTCTTTTGGTCTGCCTTTAGCCTGCACAGCCAATTTCTTTTCATATTCTGATTAGCTCTCCACATGATACTCATAATTTTCTGGCCTGCATGTTATACATTTCATAACTCCTCTCATTTCACATCTTCTAATGGATCTCTTGCTTAATAAGGTTGCACATCAGTTTCACTGCCACTCTATTTGTTCTTCGAACTCTAGGGATACATTCAGATAGTGCCTCATTTAAGCACTTTTTCAAAACATCCCATGTATTGCTGATATCTTTTCCCTTCAGTAAATGAAACCATGGGATAAAGATAATATTATCCTAGGTTAGTTATAATTTCCAGTTTTATAGTTCTTCATGTAACCTGTCCTAACTGGAATATCTATATAATTAGCTATCTGAATGAAACAATCAAAGAATGAAAGATAACCACAAAGAAGGAACCCAAACAGAAAATTTTATTTTAGATATAGTCTGATTTAGATACACAATGTTAGATAGTGCTTGGTATGATGTTTAGGGCCACCCTCAATGAGTAAGGACTCAATGGAGTAGCCCATAATAATACCTTACGCTTTGCAGATAACTAAGTGATATTTGGAGTGACTGAAAATCTACAAAAAAAGCTAAAAAACTAAAGAAAAAAAATTCAAATGAAAAATGTTCATCTCAACTAAAATAGTTATAGACAATAAATAACTAAGCAAGTCAATAATTTTAATCATTTGGGCTATAAATTAAGTTAAAATGAAGATTTGGGTATTTGTATCAAAATTAACAATTCCACTAAAGTAAATAAAATGAACAATAAGAGAAGAAAAGAAAAAAGAATCACTGCAACAGAAAGAAATACATGAGAAGAACAGCAGATTGTATGAGATAAGAACTAAACCAAACACCAATAATGGAAAATTAAAAGAAAAATTCAGAATTAACTGGATAGAACATCAAGAATGAATTATACATGAAAAAATGCTCAGGAAGATAATGAATTAAACACCATATGGTTGAAGAAACAGAGGAAGACTAATGAAACATTGGGCCAAGACAAACAGGCCACAATGCCTAGATTCATGAAAAGAGGAAAAAGAATCTGCTTCCCCCCCTCACTTTTTAGATGCATCTCTCTGCTTTCAAGGCACAGCTTTCTTCTCAGAAACTAGTTGCAAAAATTATTAAATACATTCCCTTCTCCTTATAACAGTGCTCATCAGACAATGGTCAACGAGAAGAGTTGCCAAGCAACCAAAATACTTTTCTCTGAAGAGCATTAAAATTTTTTAGAGATTTTAGATGTAACCATCCCAAATGCGACAGCAGTACCTACAGGTGAAGTAGATATGAGATTTCCCCAGAGAATGTAACCAGACAGGTAAAAAGTAACATCTTGAGTGAAAGAGAATGCCAAGGTTTCTGAAAGCGAAGGATTCTACAGAAGCAATGTGACCATACCATGAATGGCCAGGAGCAAACGTCAGTCTGAGAAGAGAGAGAGAGAGAAATCCAGTCCCAACTATAAAAATGAGTCGCATCAAAGGCAAGGGAAGAACTAAGATTTGTTTTTGTGGGTAAAAAAAAAAAAAAAAAAAAAAAAAAAAAAAAAAAAAAAATTGTCCCGAAAGTAAAGAAGGTAACCAGGCCATCATCACTCAATTGCAGGATATAGAAATCAGTGCCTGGGGCACCCACTGTAGATGATTCCGAAGAGTGAAATGTAGGAACACCCAAAGTGCTGCAGGACAATCGAGAATGACATCATAAGCAAAACTGCAAACAGGACCGGAGGCTAGTGAGAGCTGGTAGTTTCTATATATAAGAAAGAGCGTGCAGAGTCCGAAGAAACACCTGAAGCAATAGGAAAATTTAAAGAGAGAACTTACAATCAGTTGCAGTGAACAATTTGAGATGAAACTGACCACTAAGGTAGGAAGGCAGACCACAAGATGGCAACCTGCAGGAAGTCTCCAGTACTAAACCCTATCAAATACCTTGGAAATGTCAACTGCAACAGCACAGATTTCTCCAAACTTTTTGGTGTCATGTGAACATAGGCAGGTGAGGAGATCAGCTGTGGTTTCTGACTGGCAAAATCCATATTGGTGACCACTGACAAGTTGGCAATCAGAGAAACTGACCATTGCTTATCCTCTCTGCCACTTTAGACATGTGCAAGGCAAGAACAACAGGTTAGCTCAAAGGTGCATGATACCCATGAAACTGGCTTCACATGGGCTTAAGCACAAAAGTCCTCATGCCAAGACTTTTAACATGTAAACAAAAATAATATTTTATTTACAAATATTGCAGCTTGAAACTAACAAGCCACTCTCGGTATAAGAATAGTTGAACAAGGGAGAAAGAATGCTAACAATGGATTATTTCAGAAGATAGCACCACATGAACACATAACGTGACTACATTGAGACAAAAATAAGATACTAAAAATTGCAAATGACTAAGGAGACCCTAGGATATTTTTGGTAAAGACATACAATCGATTCAAATTTGGCAGTTCACTAAGGCTTGGCACTTTCCTTAAATAAACATTCATATTTAAAGTGATATCAATGAAGTAATCAGGTTCATAACCAGAAGACTATGTCCAGCATCCATACCATGCTGTGCTGAGCTGGACTTTTCAGGTTTACTATAAGCAATGTAAGACTGATGTTCCTGTAGTTGTTTTTCCACAGAACAACCAGTTTGTCCATAATAAAGCAGATTACATTCACCATTCTTATGAATAAAAAAAAAAAAGTTTCCACATTCACTTCACCAAAATCTGTGGACTAAACAGCAATAAAATCAATGTGCACCACCTCTACAGTCATCTAAACCAGAATTACTATTCCTATCAGAACCCCATCTGGCAATCTCAACAGCCATTGTCTACCTCAACTGCCCAAACTATATATTACACAGCTCTTTCTGCCACAAGGGTGGCACTTGTGCATTCAATCAGAACTGACATACCATGCCGGACCTCAAATCTTTGAATCCCACTGTTTGATCCTTAGCTCAAAATTTCTTTACCAAATCAACCTGCTCTTTTCATATGCTCTAGCTATCTATCACTCTCCAAACTCTGTCAATCACTCTATCGTTCTCCAAACTCTGTCAATCACTCTATCTCTCTCTAAACTCAACTTTTTTTTTTGTCATTAGTGACATTACCTCAATAGTGAGGTCATCCTTCTTGGATACTTCAATGTCCATAACTCATATGGTCCCTTCAACAGTTTTACCGATCAAGCAGACAGGGATGCGAAGGTATTTGCCATTAGCAATGACCTATCACAGATCATCAATCTTGCTACCAGAATACCTGACAACCACCCCTCCAATTTGCCAACATACCTGACCACTTCTTAACAAGCTATCCTTACAGGTATACTGTGGTTGTTGGTTCTCTTCTTGGTAACTCAGACCACCACCTCATACAAATCTCTTTTGTCACTGAACAACCTTCACCCATCAGTTCACAGTCTCGTGTCCTTTGGCACTACAAGGGTGTCAACTGCAAGGACCTCTGTGACTTCTATTCCTCCTTCTGATGGTCCAACTACTGCTTCAGTTCTTCTGATCCACACACCTGCTCAGACTGAATAACAGAAATCATCCTCACAGGAATTAAGGTTTTCATCTATTATTCCACACCAAATTCTCAGCCACCATCCAATCCAAGCCTTGGTTCTCAAAAAAGTGTGCCAATGCTGTAAAAGAAAAAAAAAAAACCTCTGCTTACCATGAATGGCTCAAGACCAAAATTCCAGCTGCCTGCTCTGCAACTTGCAAGATGCAAAAGAGACTTGTATGAGGTTGTGGCCAAATGCTGCAAACTCGCCTCATGCTCAAATGGCAGTCGCTCCTACTGGTCCTGTGTCAAGGGCAATCATTGCAAGGTGTGCGAGAGAGATGGAAACGACCCAGGTTTCCACATCACTCTCATCTGGATGGTACTGTAGTTACCTCACCTAAAGACAAGGCCAACTTACTTTCGAATTCCTGTATTGATGACCTGGGCAAAGTTCCCTCCACTCTGCCAAGAATGGCTCCTCTCATGTCTCCTATAGTCCTCTGACAAAAAGAAATCTGAAGAATCCTTAATAACCTGAACACAAACAAGAATCTGGTCCTGATGATATCCCACCTATTATGTTAAAAAACTGTGCTCCAGAACTAGCACTTATTCTGTATTGCCTCTTCAGTGTATCCTGTTCAACTAGCATCTACCTTACAACATGGAAACAATTCCACATTCACCCCTATCCCAAAGACAAATGTTAAAAACAACCAACGAACTGCCATCCAATTGTTCTCACTTCTGTTTTCTTTAAAATTACAGAGGTCATTAACAACCAACTCCATAATTTTAGAGAGAACAGAAGTGAGAGACACACCAACTAATCAGTGACCAACAGTATGAATTCTGCCTCTCACAATCTACAGCTGATTTTCTTGCTTACTCCACCCACCTCTCGATTCAGGCCATGGAGAAACTCACATGGTTGCCCTCAACATTTTAAAGGCAGGTTTGTCACATGGTTTTCAAAGGATCAGGTTTAGCACATGGGCCTACCTAACAAACTGCCATCCTATGATCTGCCTTCCTCACTCTGTGACTGGATCACCAACTTTATCACTGGTTACATGTCATGATTATTATTATTATTATTATTTCGGGCTACTCCAGGGAGTTCTCAGACTCATCGAGGGAGGCCCTAAACATCATGTCCACACAACTATTCAACATTCCCACAGTATCTATCATACCTTGCCTTGAACTCGCTCACTGTCATAGCACCCACAACAGACTCTGGCAGCTTATTCCACTCATTTACCACTCTAAAAGTAAAGAACCCAGCTCTAACACCCTTGCTAACCACACTCTTGCCCAGCTTCCATAGGTGTCCCCTAGTTCTCCCACCACCAGTCCTGATCTCAAAAATATCCTCTGAATTAATCCTATAGAAACCCTTTAGCAATTTGAATGTCTCAATCATATCTCCCCTTTTCCACCTATCAACTAGTTTCTGCAACCCACAAATCTTCAACCTGTTCTCATATGGTTCATTCCATAGACCTTCATCTTAGTCACTCGCCTCTGGATCCTCTCCACCTCCTCCCCATCAAGAAGGAACCGAGGTGACCAAATCTGGACACAGTAGTCAAAATGAGGTCTTATCAAGGCTCGGTACAGAGGTACAATAACTTGCTTATCTCTGCTCGTCAAGGTATTTTTCAACAACCAAGTGAGTTGATGAGCTGATTTAGCCACTTTTGCAATGTGCCTCCTAAACTTCATCTCCCTATCCACCAACACTCCCAAGTCCTTGGCCTCATCAATCTCTTGGAGTACAGTTCCACCAATGTGGTATACTGCTGCCAATCTTTTCACCCCAAAATGCATAACCTTACATTTTGTCACATTAAATTGACATGCATTCTCCTTAGCCCAGAACTCCAATCTATCTAAGTCATCCTGCAAGACTTTGGCATCTTCTGCATTCACTATCGCCCTACCCAACTTTGCATTATCAGCGAACAAATGAACTGTTCCACTTAGATCCTTCCCTATATCGTTAATGAACAGATTAAACAGCAGCGGTACAAGAACAGAACCCTGCGGCACACCATTAGTCACAGGCCGTCTTTTGGACTCTACTCCTGAATAAACTACGCTTTGATATCTCTCCATCAACCACTCACCTATCCATCTCACCAACCCTATATCCATTCCCATATGTTGTAGTTTATGGATTAGAATTCCATGTGGTATCCTGTCAAACGCTTTTGCCAGGTCCAGCAGTATCACTGTAAACCCATTTCCCTTATCCGTCACCTTGTTATAAAACCTGAGCAAGTTACTGAGGCATGATCTACCCTTCACAAAGCCAAGCTGTCCCCTGTACAGTATCACATTTTCATCAATCCATTCCTGTATTTTTCCCTTGACCACTTTCTCCAAGACCTTGACAACGACTCCTGATATGCGGATCGGTCGGTAATTTGCCACCATAGTCTTGGATCCTCCTTTATGCAGTGAAACTATTTCCCCCTCTTTCCATGCCTTCGAGACTAAACCAGACCCGAGACTCAGATTAAATAACATGGTCAAGGGCACTGATAATTCCTTAGCCGCTTCACGCAAGACCCATGCCGGTATACCATCCAATCCCACAGACGTATTCACATTAAGGTTCTGTAATAGACTATTTACCTCCACTTCATTCATCACAATTCCCATATAAACTAATGGTTCCTTCATTTTTTCAATGTCACCACCTGGATGATATACTTTTGCAAAGTGTGCGCTCAGTAACTCCACTATATCGACTGGTTCAGTGACCTCCTTACCATCGTCATTCTTTAAAATCATTTTGCCATGTACAGTTTTTTTCTTGCTTGCAGCATATTGAAAGAACTGTTTGGGATTCTCTTTTTTTGCTTGCATAGCTAGTTTCCTTTCATAATCGGCTTTTGCTGTTTTTACCACACTCGTTACCCTTCTGGCCTGCACTTTATACCGTTCGTGTGCCTGCAGGTCACCCCTTTCTTTAAATTCCCTCCATAGTTGTTTCTTTTTTTGCAGCTCAAGCTTAATGGTGTTATTCATCCATTTAACCCCCTCCTTGTTTCACTATTCGGACCTTAGGTATACAATCAGCCATAACCTCTTGTAAATGCTCCTTGACCACTTCCCATGCTCTATCGACGTCCAGCCCTTGCAGTTGTACATTCCATGGCACTGATCCAAGCAATCTACTAAGCTTGTCAAACTTGCCAGCATGGTAATTCCACATATACCCTGTCTTAATCAAAAATTCCACACCTTTAGCTACCTCCCAGGTCAAGACCTTATGATCACTCTCACCAATAGGTGGCAACATGGTCATATTCATTACAGTCAAATTGTGAGATGCTATTACCAGGTCAAGCACTCTCACACCCCTGGTATTTTCAATTACATGCTGTCTCAGATAGTTATCCCTTAATAGTTGAATAAAATCCATTTCCTTCCTCACATGTGTCCTCTGCTCCTTCCAATCAATGTTACCATAGTTGAAATCCCCCATAATAATTACCCTCCTTCCACTCATTTCATCAATTTGTTTATGCATACTATCTCCACCATCAATTCCATCACCTGGTCTATAGCACCCAACTGTATATTTTATTCTGCCAGTCTCAATCTCACACCAAATAGCCTCAAATGAGCTCCTTTCACTATCCCGCAATACAACTTCAATTCTCCTTGGTTGCAGTTCACAGCTATCATCAATAGCACTCCTCCCCCCCATTTTATTCTCTCTGTCCGTCCTAAACACACTATAACCTACACATTCTATCCCACTAACTATATCATCTTCTGTCAGCCATGTTTCACTAATGTCACCAACCTGTTGCCAGGTAGAGCCAATCAAGGCCAAAAATTCTTCCTTCTTGTTCCTAATACTCCTGGCATTAGTATACATGAAATGCAGTGATCCCTTTGTCCCACCCCTATCTTGATGCGTTATTCTAAATGTCCCATTCCCATTTTTTGTCCTTAGTGTTGGCTCAGGTACATTATATACATTTTTACACTCAACTGTCTCACTGAAGTTTGCATATCCACTCCCCCCCCCTCCTTGGTAGCTCTAGTTTCCCTGGTTCTGCACATCCATTTTCACTTCATTCAGCAACACTTTTTCCAGTCTCCGCACACCAAGTCCATTCAAATGCAGGCCATCTATCTTATATAAGTCCTTTCGCCCATCAAACTCATTTCACACATCCACGAATTCCACACCACACCACACTGTCTGCATAACCTGCGCATAATGTCATTTGCGATTATGGCCCTCCTCCTAAACTTCTCTCTGTCATACCGCAGCAACAGACTCACCATTTTAACTCTGTCACTCTTTTCTTTCGCTACCTTTAACAATACTTTCAAGTCCTCTCTCATAAAAAATTTATCACCTTTCAATTCATTCGTACCCGCCACAATTATTAATTCTTTCACCCTCTGTTTTTGCACTCTAATACTCTCACTTACATCCTTAAATTTCGCACCCGGTAAGTACGATTTAGTTACACTCCCATCTATCACTCCTCTTAATAACGAGTCCCCATACAACACTCTTTCCTTCATTTCAGAAACTCTCCCACTCTTACGCTGTTTATTTACATTAGCCGAATCACTCTGGAAAGAGTTTTGCAGGTGCTCTAATTGCTGCTGCGCATTTTGTATCACTGCACGCAACCTAGCGATCTCACTTCCTACAAATAATTCCTTATTTTTTTTATCATTCAAACCATTTTCTCTTTCTGTATAGTTGCTCTCACTCTTTCTTAGATCAGCGCTCTCATTGCCATCTTGTACATCGCCATTCTCTATCAAGCCACTATTTTCACTCTCATTCTGGCTTTCTTCAACCATAACTGTCTCACAACCTGACATATACTCCAATTCCTCACTTTGCTTACACGTTCTGCACATTCTCCCACCACTATCACTTTCAATCCAAACTCCAGCCTCATTCGGGAATGCATACATTCCACACACATCACATTGGACAAATTCTCTCACATTATAGTTTTTGAACAATGGCATCGTATTTTTGGACGCCATTATCTTACGTCGCATTGGCGCTATATTCAAATCTATGAAACGTATCGTTAAATACTGAATTAAATAACAGAATTCGCACCAAAATCACACAGACACAACAAACTACCAAAATTAGACGATGATGGATGGTTTACTCTCCTCAGATTTCACCACTAATGCAAGAGTACCCCAGAGTTCTGTTCTTTCACTCACTCTCTTCCTCTTGTATATAAATGACCAGCTCTCAGTGACTTCCAATCCTATCCGCAGCTTTGCCAATGACAGTACACTTCATTTCTCCTTTTTCATTTGACAAACCTTGTAGTGCTCAAGTATTAAAATCCTCAAGATCTACCACGACCAGTGACATGAATTCATATCTCCTAGCTATATCCCAGGGGCAAGGACAACCTTGTAAACTTCAATGCCACCAAAACTCAGCCCTGTTTGATCTCCTGCAAGAAAGAGCCTGCATCCCTCTCCCTTACCTTCAGTAATACTGAGATATCCAAAACATGACCAGATTTCTCTTCTTAGACTGATCTTTCCTGGTACTACCACATTTCAACTATAGCTTCTGGAGCTGCCAAAAAACTTGGTGTACTTTTTCACACAAGACACTACTTCACACCTTCACAGCTGCTAACTGTATACAAATCCCAAATTGGCCCAACCAAGGAATATTGCTTCCATATTTGGGGTGGTGCACCAAAATCCTCTCTAAGATTGCTCAATTCTATCTCTCTCTCTCTCTGACAGACATTCAGTTTCTACCTTGTTCCGCTTCTACAGATGATTTCACGGACAGTGCAGTGCTGAAGTGGCCACTATTATTCCTCCACTCTCTTCCAAAATCATTAAAATAAGCGTCACTGCTAACAACACCCCTCACTGCCTCCTCTTTCATTCTATCTACTTCTGTCCTTTGGAACAGTCTTTACCACTCTGCCTTCCCCAAAGATTACAACTCTCAGCTGTTTAAGAATAATGTGAACAGACTCTTCCTTTCTTCTATTCCTTTTGCCCACACATGGCACTAATGTGCTATAGGTCTTGGGGCCTTTCGTATGTGGATCAGATATATATATATAAAACATGGAACTTGGTACACACCTAGAAGGGTAAAGCGAGGCTATCTGTCATTAAAGGAAGGTTGCCATGATGACAGTTTATTAACAGAAAAGAATGTTGGTATCAAGTTATATGTAATATTCTTGAAACGGGTTCAGAGAACACCTCAGATGTCAGAATTCTTCGTATTGTTTCTTTGTTTCTTGGGAAAACTATTTTTGATCATAATATTCTGAATACTAAAAGTTCCCAGCTGAAAGGGTTGGAACAAACAACATGCATATAGTTTAGAAGATTCCATATAATGGTGAGCTTTCAGGAAGTAGGATGAGCTGAATTATATAGTATATAATGACCCTGAAAGTTGGTTTATGATGAACAGAATTAGTAAGATAGGATGAAGAAAAAAGCAAAATTTCTAAAAGAGTCAATTTATCCTCTTTTTCAACTTTCATTGTAAATTTTACATGAGTATGCAGAACAGGAGTGTATCTTTCGGATGAAGCCAGATTGCAAATATTTCTTTACGGTTACACAGTGGTCAGCATTCATAGCGAAGAATTTATGGAGACACAACACACATGTTAGAATAATTACTTTATTTAATATTAGGAGAGTAACACATCCAAAAGGATGGTTGGTTGTTGAATAAGATATCCTCAAAATGTTACACATGGCAATTAGCTAATGTAGGAGAGAGTGGATTGCCTATTGGAGTTCCTTCTATTTGTTGGAAGAGTTTATTTTTGTAACCGAAATAGCCAGAATGAATTACAAAGCCAAACAGTTTAACAATATCAGACGATAAAGACATTTGACAGCAAATGAAGAGTAACATCCAGTGAAACATTGGTGATTAATGATTCCACATCTAAACTGATCATAAAGTCAATGGTATGATGAGGATAACTATTAATTTTTGCTAATATAATTTTTTAAGTAATGGCATCATTTAGTTGGAAAGACCTGAATTATAATCTTTATAAAGTTTTTCAAACAGTAAGTTAAGCTAGCCTCATATAGAGCATAGTTTTTTCTGGCTTTCTTCATCATGGAAAACAGCCATACTGACCAAAGAACATATACAAACAGGTTCTGCAAATTAGGATTAATGCTCTTTCATGGTTCACAGACAATTCATCATGGGAAAATTCATTGCAATTGCAGAAAAAATTCACTGAAAATGTTATTCACTAGAATATTGAAATGATACTACATTGATATCGATATATGAAAAGCAAATGCAGTGCAAGATAAATTTCACAAAATATAGTTTTTTATGTATTTATATATTATTTATTTATATTTTAGTTAGATTTTCATAATATTTTTATTCTTATACAGTGAAAGTAATATTTTATTGATCAGTGAGTTTCCTAATTTCTGTTTCATCTTAAAAAGTTATAAATATTCTTTCTTACTTAGATACTACACATTCTGTTGATGGAATATTTTGGACAAATTACAGTTGCAGGGAATTTGATAAACTCCAGGAAGAGACATAGAAAGTCGGGACATCAACACAGTTTATTCAAAGAAAGCATAGAGGTCTTACTCCATTGTCTTAACCTGAATCGGAATGACTATATCTATATCAAAAATCTGGGAAAGCCTAATCAGGATAACTAATTAAGTTATATTAATTTTAAGTTATTTAATATTATTAATTAATATCTTTATTTCAATCATGTCTCTACTTAAAAATATTCCCTTTAATACTTAGTGATATAACATCATGCGGCTTATTCTATTTTTAAATGATCTATTGTTAGTATTCCACCTTGTATTTTTTTTTTAAAACTGTTCTTGTAGTGCCACTGAAGATGGCCTGCTATTTCCAGACCGAAATATTTGGTTAATTAAATATCTTTCTTGTGTTTACGTGCATATATTATTCAGTCTTTATGTCACAAGTATCCTTAAACAGACATATTTATACGTTCAGCAAACAAAAAACAGACTAAAAATTTTACTAAGCCCAAATGAATGGACACTTTTTTCAGAAAATGTCCAATTACGTATCAACGACTACACACAATTAATCGAAACTCATCACATAAAAAAAATGGAATGCCCTAACAGGCCCCTATAACAACAAATGTGCAGTTCCAACTCTTCGGATAATATCACCACACAACCTACAACAAACAATTCAATTATAAATCTATCACATTATAACCTCACACCTGATGAAATCACCATCCTAAACAAAGATCTGAACTTTGCAATATCTCCAAATATGTATCAAAAATAGACATTATTATTGAAACCCAAGTCAAACTGGAAACAGACCCCAACAAAGAAATAATATTCCAAAAAATAAACAACATCTTAAATAGCAAAATAAAAGTAAAATCCGATATTATGCCAAATGTACAAAAAGCCCTGATATCATTAAAAAAGAACCCGAACATAACAATCACAAGCAGATAAAGGCGACAAAGTAGTCATTATAAACAAACAGATCACCACAACAAAATAACAGCCATTTTAAATGACCAAAACACATACCAAAAAGTCATAAATGAACCAACCCCCAACCTCATAAAACAAATTAACAACACCCTACATGTTCTAAAAAATCAAAACAAGATAGACAAAATAAAAATGAAAAACGCAACACCCCACACCACACGTACCCCTTTTATATTTGAACAAATTAAAACCCACAAAGACGGTTACCCGGTATGCCCAATAGCCTCATACAAAAACACCACCACATCACCCTTATCGAAATTTGTAGCAAAACTACTCAAACTGCAACTAACCAAGTCGAAATCAATGATAAAAAACACAGACGACCTATTCCAAAAAAATAAAAAACCTAACTCTATCCCACAAAGACATCCTCACTTCATTGGATGTAATTTCGCTATACACCAACGTAAATGTCCCCAGAATGTTAGTACACACACTATTCACGGAAGACCTCACCTTAGATTCATGAACAAAATTAACACCCAGTGATATCATAAACCTAATCAAACTATTAATATCAGCAAACTTCTTTAAATTCAACAAAAGCATTTATATCCACATTTTTGGACTCCCTATATGCCAAAATATTAGCGAACAATTAGTCGAATTATTCCTATCACTTATAGAATCACACCTACTCAGTTCCCCCATCCACCCAGCATCACCTTTCGTGGCCAATACTCAATGTATTGGAGAACCAACATTTTCTATAGTGAATTTTAGTCTGTTACTTCAGCAACAAACTAAAATTCACTATAGAAACAGAACATGAAAAATCCATAAATTTCCTAACTTGACATTAATTAGAACAAACAACAAAATAGCTGCAAAAATATTCCACAAATCCACACATATCAGAAACCACCTTCTTTAACTCATACCATCCTTATTTTACTAAAAAAGTCAGTCATCATAGCACAATTTATAGATGCTTAGAAGTTTTCGACTACATGTAATTATCTCAACACAGAAATAAAGAAATTAACACAGATTTTTAAAAACCGAAATTACCCAATGCAGCTAATAAGTTAGCTGTGTTGGGTAATTTCGGAAATTCAAACCAGCAAAAACCATATGCCAGATGCTACTGAATAAAAAGAAAACCAGCAACATCTTACAAAGGTATGTCCGAATTATTCTTCCTATATATTCTTCATATATCTGTCTTTAAAACATAGTAATGCCCTAAAAATTGAGTAAAAAGCCAATGACATTATAAAAAAGTGGTACCTAAACAAAAATTGGCTAAATAGCTACAGATTTATATTTTGTAATCGGAAAAAAATTCCTTTATATATATTAAATAACTTTCATCAGAATATAAATAACATAATAAATATAAATTCGGTTATTACCATGTTACCATATTATGTTTCATCAATTTACTAAACTATCAGAAACAATTAATAAAGAAAGAGCCATACAGCTTCATTTTAGTGATGTAAATTACACAGAAATAGTGGATATTAAAGATCCAACATTATTTCAAAACCAAATGTTTGTATGATCAAAATTATGAAAGTTGTTTAATTTTGGCCAGAGAGCTTGTGAGAATACAATCCTTGGCAAGTTGCTTTAGCTTGCACTGCTGATCAAGCATCATATATCTTCGCCTTTTATTAGTGAGCAACCTGTTTCAAACTGGTTGGTTCTCTTCAAAGACCAAGCAGAGAACCAATCATAACTATAGAATAACACGTATGCCATAGTAAATAACTAAGAAAGTTAAGAAATAAAGATATAAGAAACTATAAGAAAGAGACCCAACCAGTTTGAAACAGCAGTCAGGCCAGTGAAACCTTTATCGAATGCACTAATAAAAGGAAAATATATAAATGCTTGGCCAGCTGTCATGTTCTTTTAAGCAGCGCAAGATAAGACAACTCTGATGCCAAGAATTGCATTCTATTAAGCTCCCTGGTCAAAATTATGAAACTTTCATAGTTTCTACAAACGTTGGCTTTGAAATAATGTTGGATCTTTAATATCCACTATTTCTATCAGAAACAACTAACAACTACAAGCGATCACACACACAAAAAAGAATTATGTCCAAGTGACATTATGTAATTTTAGAATGATAGAGAAAAATAAGAAAAGTTTAGCTTACTGTTGATGTGCTTGGTTGCCATGGTCTACCTCCTGGAGCAGGCCTAAAAATAACAAATGATATTGTGTTAAAAGAAAAAAATTAATTACAATTTAATTTTTTTCCTCTCAGAAATAGTTAATCCTTAATTAAGCAGCAAACTCAAATTCAACATCAAGAGAGTTCAAGATAGGTATAATAAACAAAAAAGTATCAAAGGAAAAGAAGTTGAGCCAAAGAATTAGATGTTATATTCAGGCAACAATAATGATCAGGGAAAGCAAGGAGCAGCTACAATATTCAACATCAACATGAAGATAATGTTCTGAAATAGCAGGGAATATCAAGTAGAGTGATGTGGGTGAACATCAAAATAGGGAATTCTAAAATGAGACTTATCTGACCTATAATTCCACAGAAGTTTCTAAGAAAGAAAATGAATTTCTTTAATTATTAGAGAAGGCAGCTGACACAATGAAAATGTTCCTCGTTGGAGATATGAACAGCAGAGTAGGAAATGAATGGCAAATGTAAAAATATTTTGGAAAATATTGGAGAAAAGATCACAGTAAAAAAAAATGGTAAGTGCTCTGGATTTCAATTTCTATTCAGAACATGGACTAGTCATTATTAACACAATGTTTCAGCATAAAGGTGAGCACAAATTCACATGGAGAGAAGATACAAACAACCGAAGTCTTACTATTATATTTTACTCAGGACAGCAATATCATCATGCTGGTTCAGGGACATGAGTATGCAGAGAACTTGAAACTGTGACTCAAAAGTAAATAATGATCACTATTTATCCTGCTGAAAACTAGTGATCACTAGTTTTCAGCAAGAGAAAAATGAATAGCATATTGAAAAGAAAAATATGCAACAAATTTTTTGAAAAGAAACAAAGTTCAGCAGCTTTCAGAGGTGATCTATAGACCAAAGTATACAAATATTATTGGTGAAAAGATGCAGGGGGTTTGAAAATAATCAAACCTTGAAGACTCACAGACAAACTAAAGGAAGTATTGAGGAATTCAGCCAGAGAAACACATGAATTTGTCTACAAGGACAAAATCTGAACTCCACGGTAGACTCATGAAGTTAAAGAGACAGTCATAGAAAAGAAGAAAGCAGGGCAAAAGTTTGTAACAAGGAAGTGAGCATGTACTCTAAGAAAATATAAAACAGAAAAATGTATGAAAGCAAAGCAATGTGCAAAAGTAACTAAATAAAAGTCCTGGGATGACTTTCGTAAGAATATAGAAGAAGGTAGTGAAATATTGTAAATGAGACAAAACGTGACAGAATTGTGTTAGAAAAAACCATAAAAAACCTGAAGTGTAGAAAGGCAACTGGAGTATGGTATTCAACTTGAAATGCTGCAATATGGAGGTCTAAGTTTTATAGGGCTGCATTATATAATTCAGAAAGACTAGTTAGTATGTTGAATTCCAGATGATTCTAAATAAATGGAATATAACTTAATGCAAGAATTACAGAGGAATTTCCTTATTGCACTTTCCAGGATTTATGAAAGCATACTTAAGAAGACATTAAGAAAAACTGTGCAAGAGAATCCTGGAGAATGCACTGGGTTCAGGCCAAATAGAGGTTGTCAGGAACAGATTGAGACAGTGATGAGAAATCATGAGAATATAACAGGATCTGTATTTATTTAAGTGTTGTTGATTAAAAGTAGACATATGACAACATGGCAAGAGAAAAGTAGTTCAAAATGCTACATATACAGGGTGTTCGGGATAAATTTGACATATTTATAATTAATTATATTTTTCAGTAAGTTACATGTATTAACACACACTTCTCTTCATTTAAAAGTTTGGACCCTTCTTCATTCATATACAAGATGTCAGAAAGGATGGATAGCTGGAACCCACCTGAATCATGGAAGAGAATAACTTGTATCATGATGATTCGTGCCCGCCATCAAAATAAGGATATTACGACTGCTGCCCAATGCTCCCTGAATACAGTAAAAACAATCAGGCATGAACTAGAGACTTGCAATGGTGACTACGAGGATGTAGCAAGAAGAAAGATCCCTAGCAGATGATCTGATTGCGTTCGTACAGCAGAATTCCTCGCAAATCTGCAGGAACAGGTGTTGAAGAACCCTGGCATTGGAATTCGGGCTTTGTTCGTGGAGTTGCTAACTGTAGTCAAGCCCTGGATAACAAGGGTAGCCAATGGTAGGCCGTATGTATGGCAGCAGGATTCGTCCCCTTGCCACACCTCTGGGAAAAGTCAAAAATGGTTGTCTGAAAATTTCTACGACTTCACCAGTCCAAATGTTTGGCCTCCAAACTCCCCAGACCTTAACCCCATGGATTATTTTGTATGGGGCGCAGTTGAAAAAGACACCAATCGCACTTCCAGTAATACAAAAGCCCAGTTAATGGATAAAATTAAAACAGTTTTTGCGGCCCTTCCCAGGGAGACTGTAGCATCAGCTTGTTCGAGGTTCCGAAGCAGAATTGAAGCTGTGATCGATGCTAATGGTGGTTATTTTGAGTAAATCTTGTTGATAGTATTGTAATTAACTCTGCCTGTAATGTTTTTTGTCAATTCATTAAATTTAATAGATACAAAGAAGATTTTCTTTTTCCTTACGAAACTGTCAAATTTATCCCGAACACCCTGTATATAGCATAAATGAGACAGGATATTACTTTGAGTAAATTATAGTATTTTAACAGTCTAATTTATACAAAGCAATACAACACATACACTAATTTGTAAGTCAAAAAGACAGTCTTCTTGTCTTAGAAATCAGGTGTACAACATGGACCTTAACTCCACTGTTATTCATCATCTATATGGATCCATAATTAAGGAAAAGTGGCATTAAATCAGGTTTGGATATGTTAATTTTAGCTCTTTACTTCATGCAGATGATGTTATACTCTTAAATATGTCCAGTACAAGTTTGCAAGCTTTTTTAAATCGAATAACTGTTGTAACAAGTATGGCATGAAAATCAGCAACATAAAGGCAAAGAAAGTGAAAATAGGCATGAACATGGAAAACTTCATTTGCATTTTGAATGGAGAACCTGTAAACAAGTAAAACATTTCAGCTATTTAGGCACACTATTTTAGTGAAGATGGAAAATTAAATATGAAAATAGATAACAGAATAAACAAATCTGGTATTGTGAGGAGCTAACTGAATTAATTTAGGAATAAGAGAGAAATTAGCGAAAAAACTAAAGTAGAGTATACAAGACAGTATTCAAACCAATTTAAACTTATGGATCTGAGAGTTGGTTAGAAATAAAGCAGATAATCAGAATACAGACCACGAGAAAAAATGGCAAAGCAAACGGATGGCATCAATAGCAGAATCATATTAAAAATGAAGATAACAGGAAGGAACTTGACATTGTTAGCATTCAAGAAATTGTGAACAGAGCTCATTTCAGATGGTATGGTATGGTTACGTCGTAACAGAATGCGAGACGAAAGATTAGCAAAGCAGGTTTGATACCAGTGTTAGATCCTGAATGCAGAGCTTTACAAGTAAATTCTTTATTCAGGATTTAACATGACAAACTACTACTAATTAAGGAGATATCTGCACATCAGCTAATAATTATAAAGTGTTGTTTTATGTCTTGTAATAATGTATAGTCCATGTGTGAGATATAGTGAGAGTTATTGCTAGGTTATTTGTAATTCCCAAGTAAGCTGTCTAGTACTTTGCGAAATTCCGAGAAAAGTTTATAATAGTAATCCGGAATAATCGCGTATAATCGGTACGAGTCGAGCGTAGCGATGGAGGCTATACCTACGTGGAAATATGATGTCAGAGCGCCTACCTAGAATAATGTAACCGGACAGGTTAGCGAGAGTGTAGGATCACCCAAGGGGCATGAACGATGGGGTTCGTGGTTGAAAACTGCATTGAATAGAGGGCGCCCGAATAGGGCGAATAAAAGACGAAGCATGCCGTTTTACGGGGCTTTTTGACCTTTTGATCTAGGAGTGCCGGATTCGAGTTTTGGGGGGGAGTTGGTCAGAGGATTCGAGAGAGAGCGGTGGGTCTTCTACGGTAATGATGGATGGCAGGTTCTTTTCTTGAGAATGCTTGAAGATTTTCGAGCGGAGCTGATCGCGATATGACGGCCTATGTGGAATCGAGCCTTAACAGAATGTCCCATTGGAGAAAGTTTCCTGCGGAGTGGTAGACAGCACGCAGCAGTCAGAAACGATTAGAAGAAAAAGCGTAGTACATCGCCAGGCGCAAAGACAGCCGAAGAATATGCAGTACGATAATCCAGACCTACATGAGATGGCGGCATGAAATCTGAAAGGATCCGGTAATGTAAGAGTTTTCGCTCTATGTTAAAATTTGTGTGTTGTAACTAAAGGACACTAGTAGAGAACTTTTAGTGAGAATTTGACTGAATTAATTAAGCCCTTGTGGAGCAAAGAAGAGTTGTTAAAAAAAGGCAGTGATTTGTGAATGGCTATACTTGCTTAGATAAAATTTAGAATTAAGGTGATAGAGTATTAATGAAAGTGTTCAATAAGTATTCTGTGAGTAACTTGTGAAAGGAGTTATATAGTAGTAGTATTTTGCTTAAACCTAATCCTTTCATAATTGAAGGATTTAATTTGATCTGATTCATTGTGATTTAGTATAACCCTTAACTTAGAGTGAATTTTGATTCATTGAGTATTTAAACTTAAATAACTGTAAAATGTTTTGTTTTTCCAATAAACATGCTTTGTACCTTATACCTGAGTTATGCCTGATTACGAATTCAAACCACCACTTATGAAATTGAACCTTTTGGGTGGGAAGGAATTTAGATATAATTGTTTAAGTGAGATTCGGTCTACGACTGCTAATTGAATCTGCACAGCACTAGCGTGAGATAAATTATTGTGTGTATCCTTTTAAATTTTGAATTATTTCCCTGAACAAGAGTCTCTTCTGTTATAGGATATTGACTGGCGCAGTGAAATATAAATTTTGCCAATATCCGAAGAGGAAATAAATCTGAATTAGTATTTTAGGAGCACGACAATAGATTAGAAGGAGAGTTATTATAGAGGTAGAATAAGATATAATATAATGAGATAGCAACATAACAATAGAGTAGCTGGTAGGACTTTGATTGTACAAAGTTTTGAGTAAGCAAAAGGATAGATTCTAGAGACAGTAAGTTGATGTATAATAGGATTGGACTTACGATTTACGATATAACATTATATGAAAGTAAGGATATAACAATAACACAGCCGGCAAATTACAGATATAACAATGGCGCAGTCGACAGGATGTGATTAGGGGCCCCAGAATTAAAGTTGACACATCCTTAATCACTGTAAGTTTTTGATATCGTATCAGGCAATCAGGCATTTATTGGAATAATTAGAATTTAAGAAGATTACATTGTGTTGAATTGTAAGATGAATGCAGATATGTCCGTACCTACAAGCTCAGAGTTTCTTAGAATGATTGATCCCCTACATGTGTTCCCACAATTTTCTGGAGAGGGAGATGATTGTGTGCACACATTCTTTAAACACGTCGAGGAGCTCAGAGAAATGGGCCGATGGAGCGACATACAACTCCTCATGCTCATACGTAGAAGGCTAATGGGGAAAGCGAAGAAAGTTCTTTACTCACAACCCACCCTAAGGAGAACCCTGAGATATGAACAATTCAAGGAAATTCTGATATCTGAATTCTCAAAGAAGGGAGGAATTGTTCAAGTACTTGCAAGCTTTACAAGTGCTTCCAAGGAAAAGGGGAGAGAGTCAATACTTTTCTCAATAGAATACTGACTCTCACACAAGAAATGAGGACCTCACCAGAGGATCGAGACCACATTGAGTGGGTAGCGCTCCAACAATTTCGAACAGGCCTCTCCCATGAACTGCAAGAATGTGCACTCCAGAATGGAGCAGAAAGCCTTGATAAATGCTATGAGGTGGTCAAAGAAAGAGAGAGAGAATATTGGGGGACATGGCACAGATCACTGATCTAAGAAATTCAATATTAGAAGCCTCAGGAGAGGGGGACCCCCCAAAGGCGAATCAAAGGAATTGAAGGAAAGCTCTGCAAAATGCAGAGCGTGAGCACCACAGAGATGCAAGATGAAGAGAACCTTACCTTGGTTGAAGGTTTCATAGAGAATATCCCTTGCAATTTCCTCTTAGACACTGGAGCACATATTTCGGTCATCCCTCATTCGCTCTTCAAAAAGCTAGGCACCCTGAATAATGATAGTTTGGTTGAACTTCAACAACCCCACAAAATCATGGGAATTGCCAGGGTGGAACTTTGTTCCACCACAAAAATTAATGTAAATATTTCTATGCCTTGTTTCCCCATAAGCGTTATACATGGACTGATAGTTCTCCCCGAGATCTCAGGCCTGGGCCACCAAATTGTGCTGGGATTGGACTTTTTGAAAAAAAATCAATTTGTGTGTGACTTTGTTAACCAATCACTGTCACTCTGTGGGAGAACTTTCGAACCTAAACTCGCTCCCGACAATGTAAGCAAAATAAGTCAGTCTCGTCAGCGTTAAAAATTTGATCATCTGTGTAGCCTTCATTCTCAATAAGCTCCTACAATTCATTTGAAATAATTCTGCAGTTTTAGTGTCAGAACTTGTGCTTTAACCTCGGATTCTAATGTTACGGAGTTCCATACGCTTTTTGAAATTGTAGAACCACCCGCGACTTGCTAGAAAAGTTTCACTGTTTGTACCTCCTTCATTTTCGCTTTCATTTTCTTTTATTTTGTCATATAGACTTGTCGCTTTTGCTTGGATTATCATTTGACTCAAAGGAATCTTTTTCTGATTACAATCTCCAATCCAGATCATTAGAAGGCGTTCCATATTTTCCATTGTAGAAGATCGATTTCTCGTGATCACTTTTGGCATATAAGAAGCGGTGTTCATTCCATGTTATTTAATCTTTTCTTTGCTCTGAATAATTGTTCAGATGACTTAAAAGTATTGCAGATGACTTATTCGTTGAATTCTCACGTGCCATTTTAGCAAAAAAAGCGCCATTCCAAAATTTCTTCTCTAATGTCAACCACTTGAGTTTTTTTTTTACTCCAACAGTGTCTTCTTTGTTTTGTCCCTTTTCACTCATACTTAAATAAAAAAATATTAAATACTAATATTAATATACCAATTGAATAACTACTGCATAAACGTGGCTCTCGACTGTCACTTGCCATGCCTGGAGTCGCCGGTCAGTGTTGAAAATGTTAGTGTAATAATAAAAACCGCATTAGACTAAAACCTGCATTGTTCAAAACCGCGCTGTACAAAGTATTCCTGTAGTATGAATTCTTAAGTTGTAGCAGACTGGAAATGGATAACAGGTTGCTAGCATGAATAATGCCTGCAGTTTATTCCTTAGATATGAAAGTAGTTTTCTGATAGATATTAAGAGTAATGATATATTGAGAAACATAATATAGTTAGTGGGATAGAATTTGTAGGTTATAGTATGTTTAGGAGGGACAGAGAGAGAGAATGAAATTGGGGGAGGGGTGTTATTGATGATAGCTGATGAACTGCAGCCAAGGAGAATTGAAGTATTGCAGGATAGTGAAAGGAGCTCATTTGAGGCTATTTGGTGTGAGATTGATACTGGCAGAATAAAATATACAGTTGGGTGCTGCTATAGACCAGGTGATGGAATAGATGGTGAAGATGGTATGCATAAGCAAATTGATGAAATGAGTGGAAGGAGGGTAATTATTATGGGGGATTTCAACTATGGTAACATTGATTGGAAGGAGGAGAGGACACATGTGAGGAAGGAAATGGATTTTATTCAATTATTAAGGGATAACTATCTGAAACAGCATGTAATTGAAAATACTAGGGTTGTGAGAGTGCTTGACCTGGTAATAGTATCTGAGAATTTGACTGTAATGAATATGACCATGTTGCCACCTATTGGTGAGAGTGATCATAAGGTCTTGACCTGGGAGGTGGCTAAAGGTGTGAAATTTGTGATTAAGACAGGGCATATGTGGAATTACCATGCTGGCAAGTATGACAAGCTTAGGAGATTGCTTGGATCAGTGCCATGGCATGTACAACTGCAAGGGCTGGACGTCGATAGAGCATGGGAAGTGATCAAAGAGCATTTACAAGAGGTTATGGCTGATTGTATACCTAAGGTCCGAATAGTGAAACAAGGAGGGGGTTAAATGGATGAATAACACCATTAAGCTTGAGCTGCAAAAAAAGAAACAACTATGGAGGGAATTTAAAGAAAGGGGTGACCTGCAGGCACACGAACGGTATAAAGTGCAGTCCAGAAGGGTAACGAGTGTGGTAAAAACAGCAAAAGCCGATTATGAAAGGAAACTAGCTATGCAAGCAAAAGAGAATCCCAAACAGTTCTTTCAATATGCTGCAAGCAAGAGAAAAACTGTACATGGCAAAATGATTTTAAGGAATGACGATGGTAAAGAGTTCACTGAACCAGTTGATATAGTGGAGTTACTGAGCGCGCACTTTGCAAAAGTATATCATCCAGGTGGTGACATTGAAAAAATGAAGGAACCATTAGTTTATATGGGAATTGTGATGAATGAAGTGGAGGTGAATAGTCTATTACAGAACCTTAATGTGAATACATCTGTGGGATTGGATGGTATACCGGCACGGGTCTTGCATGAAGCGGCTAATGAATTATCAGTGCCCTTGACCATGTTGTTTAATCTGAGTCTCAGGTCTGGCTTAGTCCCGAAGGCGTGGAAAGAGGGGAAAATAGTTCCACTGCATAAAGGAGGATCCAAGACTATGGTTGCAAATTACCGACCGATCAGCATATCAGGAGTCGTTGTCAAGGTCTTGGAGAAAGTAGTCAAGGGAAAAATACAGGAATGGATTGATGAAAATGAGATACTGTACAGAGGACAGCATGGCTTTGTGAAGGGTAGATCATGCCTCAGTAACTTGCTCAAGTTTTATAACAGGGTGATGGCTGAACTGGATAAGGGAAATGGGTTTACAGTGATACTGCTGGACCTGGCAAAGGCGTTTGACAGGATACCACATGGAATTCTAATCCGTAAACTACAACATATGGGAATGGATATAGGGTTGGTGAGATGGATAGCTGGGTGGTTGATGGAGAGATATCAAAGAGTAGTTTATTCAGGAGTAGAGTCCAAAAAACGGCCTGTGACTAGTGGTGTGCCACAGGGTTCTGTTCTTGGACCACTGCTGTTTAATCTGTTCATTAACGATATAGGGAATGGTCTAAGTGGGACAGTTCATTTGTTCGCTGATGATGCAAAGTTGGGTAGGGCGATAGTGAATGCAGAAGATGTCAAAGTCTTGCAAGATGACTTGGATAGATTGGAGTTCTGGACTAAGGAGAATGGATGTCAATTTAATGTGACAAAATGTAAGGTTATGCATTTCGGAGTGAAAAGATTAGCAGCAGTATATCATATTGGTGGAACTGTACTCCAAGAGATTGATGAGGCCAGGGACTTGGGAGTGTTGGTGGATAGGGAGATGAAGTTTAGGGGGCACATTGCGAAAGTAGCTAAATCAGCTCATCAACTCACTTGGTTGTTGAAAAATACCTTGATGAGCAGAGAAAAACAAGTTATTGTACCTCTGTACCGAGCCCTGATAAGACCTCATCTCGACTACTGTGCCCAGATTTGGTCACCTCGGTTCCTTCTTGATGGGGAGGAGGTTGAGAGGATCCAGAGGCGAGTGACTAAGATGATAGCAGGTCTATGGAATGCACGATATGAGAACAGGTTGAAGATTTGTGGGTTGCAGAAACTAGTTGATAGGCAAAAAAGGGGAGATATGATTGAGACATTCAAATTGCTAAAAGGATTCTATAGGATTAATTCAGATGATATTTTTGAGATCAGGACTGGTGGTGGGAGAACTAGGGGACACCCATGGAAGCTGGGCAAGAGCGTGGTTAGCAGGGGTGTTAGAGCTGGGTTCTTTACTTTTAGAGTGGTAAATGAGTGGAATAAGCTGCCAGAGTCTGTTGTGGGTGCTATGACAGTGAGCGAGTTCAAGGCAAGGTATGATAGATACTGTGAGAATGTTGAACAGCTGTGTGAACATGATGTTTAGGGCCTCCCTCGATGAGTCTAAGGACTCCTGGAGTAGCCCGTGGTAATAATAATAATAATAATAATCAAAAAGAGTGAAGGTGACAAGTGACAAGGTTTTGTTCTTGGATCACCTGCTATTCAATTTGTACTCTGGCAATTCTGTAAATGGTTTGTAGTCGTATATCCCTTTAAACATGATTTACATCATCGGCATAGTATTATGCTGATGATGGAAATTGGGAAGAGCAATAAAAAGTTATTCTGACACAATATTCATTCTTTCAGGATGACCTGAATATGCCAGTATATGTGTATGAGAAAAAAAGATGGCAGTTTATTGTTGCCAATATTTATAAAGTTATAATTATTTATTTATTTATATTTTTTTGGGGGTTGCAGATGACAAGTTTACAATAGAAATAAGGAGTTTTATTCTTCCTTATCAGAATAAGATCTTATTTTAAAGATTTACAACAGTGCAAAATAATGAGTCTGGCAAATAGGTTGAACAAAGGGTTTAAGAGAGATTTTTTAATACATGGTGGGAGGATGAAATATGATAATCATTGCTGCAAATTCAGTAAAAGTGTGATTTGCAAGAGGATGAGGAACAGTTTTCTTATGTTGAGTGGGTGGAATATTTTGCTTAATTTATATATTCTAAGTGACCATACCACATGAGTTGATTAGATTAGCCTTGCTCACACATTCTTGAATGAAAGCAATGTCAAGTTTCTTCCTAATATCTTCATTTTTAATATGATTCTAACATTGATGCCCTCTGTGATCAGGTCTCTAATTTTTGTAAGAAGTCTCATATCTGTGGTCAATCTTTGATCAAATGCTTTATTTCTAACCCAACTGTCAGATCCATAACTTAAAAATGATTTGAAATGAAAAGAGAGAAATTAGTCAAAACACTATCTTGTGTACTGATAGTTTAGTGTTTTGGCTAATTTCTCTCTTATTCCATATAACTTTATTCAACGGCTTCAACCATACCAACTTTTCTTATTCTTGTAGGTAATTTTCTTATTCTGTTGTCTATTTCCAGATTTAATTTGCCATTGCTAAAACCTGTGCTCAAATAGCTGAAATATTTTATTCATTCTATAGGATCTCCATTCAGAATGCAGCTGAATTTTTCTATGCTCCTGCCTATTTTCATAATTTTTGTCTTTTTTTTTTCGCTGATTTTCATATCAAATTTGTTACAGCTGTTATTCGATTTAGTTAGTGAATCCTGGAGACTTGCACTAGATGTGTTTAGGATACAACATCTGCAAAAAAAAAAAAAAAAGCTAAATTTGACATTGCCAATTCTAATATCAGGCTTGACCACTTTCTTTCATAATGTGATCCATATAGATGATGAATAAGAATGGAGATAATGAGCATCCTTGTCTTACACCTGATTTTATAAATCAAACCATCTTCCTGTATTCCCTTCTAAATGCTGGCTTATAACTTAAATATAGACTATGTATTGCCCTGAATAATGTTCAATTTACCCCATATAACTTAAGTGCTTTGAAAAGCTTTTCTCTGGGCACCTTGTCATATGTCTTATCTTTTTCAGATCTACAAAACTTAAAGTACAGATCCTTGTCATATTCCTATCATTTCTGAACTAATTGTTGTAAAGTGAAAATCTGATCTTATAAACCTCTATTTGACCCAAACTCAGCTTGTTCTTCAAGTTTTTCTTCAACAATATTTGTCAACCTCTTTTCAAGTATGCATATTTACATAAATTTTACCTGGAACACTTAGTAGAAAAATTCCTCTGAAATAATTTAGCTTTATTTCCTTTTAGATTAATAACTTAACAACACGTATAAAACCAACAGTAATAACTTTAATGAATTAAAGGTACAAATATTTCGTACTGAAAGTAACAGTACATCATCAGTGTAGAACAAACAGTTAAAGGAATGGAATACAAAGTACAGAACAGTCGGTGGATCACCAATTAAATTGTTGCCACACACCAGAAGATTAATTAAAATAATATTAAATAATTCTTTAAAGATAATTATTTCATTGATGGTTGCATAAGATAAGAATATCCCAAACTTTTGGGAGAGAGAGAGAGAGAGACAGTCATTTCGATTCAAATTCGGTTGATGCAAAATGTCTTCGCAACTTTCTTTAAAAAGGTGTTCATATTTAAACCTGCATCTGAGGAGCAGACAAGCTTTATCCCACTGGATATTATGATTAGTATCAATGCTATGTTGCACTAGACCAGACTTATGAGGTTTCATGTATTCGATATAATACTGATGTTTCTTCATTCTTTTTTCTACAGAATGGCCTGTTTGTCCAAAGTATGATAAGTTACATTCACATGGTATCTGGTAAACACCAGCCAATGATAGAGGTGCCAGTTTGTCTTTTGTAGATGGCAAAAAGTGAGAAATTTTGTTGATGGGAAAATATGTGGGAACAGTCGGTGGATCACCAATTAAATTGTTGCCGCATGCCAGAAGATTAATTAAAATAATATTAAATAATCCTTTAAAGATAATTATTTCATTGATGGTTGCAATTTAATTGGTGATCCACCGACTGTTCTGTACTTTGTATTCCATTCCTTTAACTGTTTGTTCTACACTGATGATGTACTGTTACTTTCAGTACGAAATATTTGTACCTTTAATTCATTAAAGTTATTACTGTTGGTATTATACATGTTAAGTTATTAATTTATTATGCCACAGGTACCTCTAAAGATTAGATTCCTTTTAGATTGATGAGAACCATCAGAGCTCTACATAAACATCATTCGAATTACGAGGACTACATAATTTTTTTTATTTGGGTGTGAAGTAGGGAGGGCAAAGAAAAAAAGTTGGGATCCTCATTACTGCTGAATGTTAATTTGAACCAATGGATTCAGGAAAAAGATCCGTCTACGGTTTTTATGATACCAATGATTTGGAGTGAATCAAAAGATTATGATTAACATGGATTTGATATTTGAACTTGAAATCTGAGATAAGACCAGCATTCCAATGCTTTATTTCCAGCCTTTTCAATCAGCACTGCAAAATATTGTGATATGGTGGAATGGTGTAAGTGTACTTCCTGTCAATACTGGAAACAGAAAAAGATGAACTTCCTATTCTAATGTGAAAGGATTTCATTGTCATCAAATAAAAGTATCTGAGGTTGTCAACAAAACTCAATGGATTGAACAGAAGTAATGAGTCAATCTTGTTAGATATCTGAATTTATCTAAGCAACAATCTGAACTGCTTGGATTACATCCACAACGGTATGTAGTGATTCCAGTAATGAAATTTTTTTGTTTTTAGAAACAAATAAATTCCTAGCTTCATATTTCATGACAAACGATTTGTTACATTCTGATGTGGATGGTCATTTTAGAGAAATGAAATTTAAAAGAAGAAAGAATGGGCTTATCTGTGGACTCTTCCATAAGAAAATTAACCACCCTACTACCAACATGACTGTAGATCAAAACATGGATGAAAAGCACAAAGTGTTCAAATATGTCATCCACCCTGGCTAGCTGACTATTAACCCTTTAACTGCTGACTCTATATGCTACTGACATTGTCCCATGTGCTGAATTAATTTTGCAAAAAATTTATAAATAAAATCAATTAAAATTCTTACTGACGTAAGTCCAGACAGCATCATACATTCTAATGTATGATGCTGTCTGGATATATCAATAATAGTGTTTTATAAAATTTGCATAATCAAGGGGTATCCACTTGATTATGCAAATTATACACATTAATTTATGTAGAATCACCAGGATCTTCTTCATCTGAAGTATGCAATTCACTTAACTCGGCCGACTCATTTGTTGTTAACAATTCATCAATTTGATCATCAGTAAGATGATCAAATATGGTGTCTACCAGTAAGTGGATATTTACTGGTAGACCCCCTATTGTGACATCCCGGAAATCCCCGCAGTCACGTGGTTTATTCATCATGCTGCATATTATTATTCGTGACACCTCCAAGGAGTCCGAAGACTCATCGCAGGAGGACACCTACTGTACAACTCTCATCCATAAACAGGATCAGAACTAGTCAGGGCAGATGTGGTTATCTTCTACATAAATGGGGACTGTCAGATCATCCTTATTGTGACTGTTCTCCTGTGGCTCAGACGATTACTCATATTGTGTAAGACTGCCAAAGGTGCCAATTTCACTGTAGTGGCCTACAGGACATCCACAAGGTGACGGATGAGGCCTTGAATTGACTTTCCAGCCTGGACCTTGACCTGTAGTTGGCATGGTGGTGGCGGTGGTTATGGAGGAAACAGAAGACCACGGTCCCGTCTCACCACGAAGACGTTACTCTCATAGTTCTCGTCATAGTATCAGCAGAACTCCTCCTCATGTTAGAAGATGATGATACAGTGTAAAATGGGCCTCCTCTAATGGATCAAGTTTTCTCACACAAGACACAACTGCTCTCTACTTAAACCTCGGATACAGCTACTTTTATGTTGTGAAGTGTTGGGAGAACATGCAGCCTTGTCATACTTGGTGCAGCAGGACGATAATTTGTCCCTGGCTTAATTATGACAAGTTACTTTTGCTTTATATTTTTTTTAAAAAAGGAAAGACTTAGAAAGCAGGTTGTACCTTTTATGTAATGAACTTTTATATGTTAAAATTTTCATCATTTGTTTCTGGAAATTGTGATTGTACTTTTCACTTATCAGTTTTCATGTAGCATAAATAAATAAATCAGGTCTGATAAAATCCAGCAACCAAACACTCAGAACAACCAAGAAGCTAAACATAGATGGAAGAAAATCAGTACCTTGGTGGAAAGACGAACTAACAGTCCTAAGAAAACGTGTCAACGCAGTCAGATGACTATACCAAAGAACATACAATTACCAAGATTTAAGAGAGAGCAGAAGACAGAACTACTATAAAACCAAATACAGCTAACAGTTCAAAATTACAAATGCAAAAACAGAATCATGGAAAAAATTTTGTGCAGTTTCAACCGTATCAAATCCTTGGAATTGTATATATAAATTAGCAGAGCAAGAACAAGACAACACCTATACTATCAACTATCAAGAAAATAGACGGCATCTACACTAAAAACTAAGCAGAAACTGCAGCTATTATGATAGAGAAGTTTATTCCCGATGACAATGAATCAACAGATGAAGAAATCCACAAAACTTACAAAGAATGAAACAGATATACACTTTCCTGACGACGACTCATTTGCAACTAATGAAATCAAGTCAGTATTAAGATCAATCGATCCAAGAAAAACTCTTGGAGAAGAAGGAATAAGCAGCGATATACTCCTAACAGCGTTTCTCAAATTCCCCGAATTCATAACAACAGTTTACAACAAATGCCTAAAAAGAAGATGATTTCCTTCAATATGGAAACACTCAAAAATTATACCTATAATCAAACCAGGAAAAGAAACATCCGAGGAAATTAACAAATACAGACCAATCAGTTCTCATAAACGTTGCTGGTAAGGTACTTAGAAAAACTTCTAATAAACCGAATAATGTACTATGTCTACTCAAGAAACCTATTAAGCAGCAATCAATACCCATTCAGACCTCAGTCCAGCACAGTAGATGCAATTATGGAAGTTAAAGAGTTCACAGAAGACAGTCTACAGCAAAAAAAAAGACGTGCTACTGATCTCACTTAATGTACAAGGAGCCTTCGATGCTGTGTGGTGGCCAGCCATAATCAATCAATTAATAGATTTATAATGCCCTAAAAACTTACTCTACCTTACAAAAAATTATTTTTCAGACAGAAGAGCAACTATGACATTAAAAACCACAACTTAATGAAAAAAGTCAAACGAGGCTGTCCGCAAGGTTCCTGCTGTGGGCCAGGTTTCTAGAACATCCAGTACGACTCGCTATTAAGACTTCCTTTCACTACTGAAACAAAAGTCATAGCCTTGGCCGATGATAATGATTTGGGGACATGGTGGCTTACAGTTAGAAGTAATGGCCAACGAAGAACTCTTTAAAATTACAGAGTGGGCACGCAAGAAAAAAGTTACTTTTAATAGCACCAAGTCTAAAGTGCTCCACATCTCACGCAAAAAATCAAAACAACCCGTAACAGTCTTCTTAAACGGAGAAGTTCTTGAGGTAGCCAGTGAGTTAAAATACCTAGGAGTGATAATAGATGAAAAATTTATCTTCAATAAGCACATCTCATATGTTGCCGAAAAAACGCTTACAAGTAGTAAACCTCCTAGCTAAGTCGGCAAGGATTCAGTGGGGATTAGGCCAACGAGCGCTGAAAACAATATATACCAGTGCTATACTACCACTGATATCTGATGCTGCACCTGCCTGGAAACATACACTAAAATCAAAGATAAACCGACAAAAACTAAACAGAGTTCAACGTCTTATAGCCATATGTATAATTAAAGAAAACAGAACAACATCTTTCGATGCAGCTTGCGTTATTGCAGCTCTAACACCGATCTGCCTGAAAATACAAGAATTATCTCTTGTATATGACGTCACTTCCAGAAGATATAATGAAAGTTATAACATCGATCCCAATTACTATGAATGCCCGCTTCACTACAGTAGGTGGCCTAACCCAGCAAAGAGAACATATATTAAGGAGAAGGAAAGCTCTGAAAGCGATGATTTTCAAATATACACTGACTGACGGAAGCAAAACCGAAGGGAACGTCGCTTGTTCTTTCATTGCATACAACAGACAGTCCATTATACAAGAATTCTGCTCTAGGCTGCATCCTCTCTGTTCCAACAACCAAGCAGAACAACTTGCTATAGTTCAGTCACTTGCATATCTCCAGGAATTAGAACTTGACACCTCTCATCAAAAGACAGCAACAATTTATAGTGATAGTAAAAGCACCATAGACGGTATAAAAAACCAACCAACCATATAGCATTAATAGAACAGGTAAGAAATCTGGTTCGGAATCTCACTCTAGAGGGATGGGAAATCAAGTTCTGCTTGGTGAACGCGCATACTAGGGTAGCAGGAAACGAGAAAGCAGATCAGCTGGCTAAAGAAGCAGCTAGAAACGAATGGCTAGAAACAAGTTACCAAAATTAATCAAAATCTGCTATAAAAAAACTTGCAGAAGAGAAAAGTCTAGACTTGTGGGAAGAAGAATGGAAGACATCAAAAAACGGATCAACAACAAAAGAATTCTTGCCAAGCATCAGAAGCAGAGTCCGGCTGAAAAGACATGCCATTTCTCTAGGTTTAACCACACTACTAACGGGACATGGAAAACTAAGACACTACCTACACAGATTCCATATCCTGGAATCGCCATCATGCACTTGTAGTCCACACCTTCAACAGACTGTTGACCACATACTCTACAACTATCAGCTACTGGACTCCATCCGGATGCCCCTAATGCAACATGTCATCACTTCTGGAGACAAATGGCCAGTATCAAAACAGACTTATCGAAAAGTATTACTTAGAATTAATTAAATTTGCCAATAAGATCAACTTCCAGTGTTTGTAATCTAACATAAAGTACTGTGTGAATTATATGGTGTTAATATATGGATATATAAAAATATAAATATGAATACTGATACAAAAACAAATGTTAATCAGTACTTGTAAGCTACATGTAATATAAGCATTGTATGCAATGGAGCATGTAGGAATAAATTACCTCCTGGTAGGGTCTCTCTCTCTCTCTCTCTCTCTCTCTCTCTCTCTCTCTCTCACACACACACACACACACACACACACACACACACACACACACACACACACACACACACACACACACACACAGTATAATGGACACATTTGCAAATATGTCCAAGTCAAGGGAAGTCACAAGATACGAAAACAATTCACTGAGTAGACTGTGTAGGAAAATGGTATGTAATATGTTGATGTGTGGGGTGAGATTTTGATAAGAAGAGGAAGAATTTCTCTTTTCAGGAAAAAGCACTCGAATGGATTTAGTATCAGGAGACTGGAGAAACAAATTGTTATGTAGTGAAGAAGCAAACATGGTCAAGGATACTAGATATGCTGGGAAAGTTGCATGAGAGCTTGGATGAGTAAAGTGAGTGATCAATATTGTGTTTATTCATATTTATGAATTTAGGGACACAAAACACACGTGTTGAAAAGATTATTTTACTGATTATTAATAAAATAATAACTTGACGTTTAGACCCCTGTATTGAGGTCATCATTAGAAGGATACATGTGTATAAGAACCAAGCTACATGCTGTTGCACTCTATGCAGGTAAATTACATCTACGTTGTTAACTAATCTTTTTTCTTAGCCTGTCATCTAGTGATTTAAAAAAAAAAAAAAAAAAACTCTGCTAAAGTACTAAGATTCTTCTGGAATTATACAGTTCATATTGTTATATTACGATTATCTTCTGGATTTGTACAGTAAGGTTGCTATTGAATGTTCAGGAAAAAAAAAACACTTCACCAAGTCTTCTTGTATTGAGATTTTTCTTTGTGGTTGCTATGAAGGTTGCAGATGGGTCCCTCCACATTCTTGGAATGGTTAAACCATCATTTTTATTCAGATTCGGGTCATGTTTGAGCCTTTCACATGCTTCCTTGAATTTCCGCTAATTAAGGAAGTTCAAGAAAGCATGTGAAATGCTCAAACATGATCTGAATCTGAATAAAAATGATGGTCTAACCATTCCAAGAATGTGGAGGGACCCATTTGCAACCTTCATAGCAACCACAAAGAAAAATCTCAATACAAGAAGACTTGGTGAAGTGTTTTTTTTTTGCTCCTGAACATTCAATAGCAACCTTACTGTACAAATCCAGAAGATAATTGTAATATAACAATATGAACTGTATAATTCCAGAAGAATCTTAGTACTTCAGCAGAGTTTATTGTGGTTTTTTTTTTTATCACTAGAGGGCAGGCTAAGAAAAAAGATTAGTTAACAACGTAGATGTAATTTACCTGTATAGAGTGCAACAGCATGTAGCTTGGTTCTTATACACATGTATCCTTCTAATGATGACCTCAATACAGGGGTCTAAACGTTAAGTTATTATTTTATTATTAATCAGTAAAATAATCTTTTCAACATGTGAGTTTTGCGTCCCTCAATTCATAAATATGAATGCTGATCACCATGTAACCTTAAAAAAAAGAATATTGTGTTTATGATAGAGAGAGAGAACAGACAGTATGAAAGGGATGAGAATGAGAACAGCAGGACTAGTTTTGTCAGACAGAAAAGATAATAACTGTGGGGAAGGAAATTCAGTTGAGGAATCAATTTGGACTGCTAATTTGAACGGGTTTAAGACTTGCTTGAATATTCTACAAGACTGGTGGTGCATGTCATGCATATTCATGAATGCTAGAAGAATTAGAAATAAATATGAGGTATTCTGGCATGAACAAAATCTAGCTGACAAGAGGAGATCCTATAGCAATAGAATGTAACAAGTAAACCAGGTCTGAGGTTGTATGAAGTATGTCAGATGTATGAAGAAAGTTTTAACTAACTGCATCACTGGAGTCAGAAGAAGAAATCACAGGGAAGATAAATGAATGAACAAAAGTTTAAAGCAAGAGTTGAATGCAAAGAAAATGTTATAGAAACAATACTGGGAGAAACGTGATAACCCGAGCGAGGTATAAAAAACAGGCCAGGAGAGTGACAGCCACTCTGAGGAAGACAAAATAAGACAATCCAAAGAAGCTATTTAAACAGGCAGAGGAAATTCTTTTCACTAAATGGCAAATAAAGGAAAATTGATCCTAAATAATATAAAGAGCAGTAAGCACAGGAAATAGCTAAGTTATTGAGTAACCACTTTAGTAAGGTACACATTCAAGAAGCCAAAGTGGAATTAGAGGAAAAGATAAAGGTAGATGAGGCACAGGTATTCAAGATATTGCAAGAGTTTTATGTAAACACAAGAGAGAGGGACTGCATGGGATATCAATACAGGTACTAAAGGAATGTGGAAGAAAATTAGTAATGTTCCTGACCTAGTTGTTTAACTCTAGTTTCAATATAATTCCTAATAAGGGGGAAGATGACAAGCCAATTCAATTATGGGGGGGGGGGGCTGAAAAGTTCTGATAAACACCTAGAACAAAAATGATATTAAAGTAACTGATATAACCACAAGAAAAAAAACATATTTTAAAATCCTTTAACCACCATGTTTCATTGAATTGTAAAAATTTGTTATAAGAAGACATGTCAGAGGTTTTTGAAGAAATTCAAAGACACAGAGGTGCAAGCTGTCATCAAGTTTTTCGTGCTGCAAGAAAATTCCACAACTGAGATTCACCAAAACTTTGTGTGAGACTTGAGGGGACTGTGCCCAGCATATCCACCAACTGCGAGATGGGTGGCCAAGTTAAAAACTGGATATCCTGAGACAACAGAAGCCCCCATGTCAGGAAGACCTTCCACAGTGATCACATTTGAAAACATTGATGCCATGATCCTTGATGATAGAAGAATACTACCTAAAAACATTGCAAAGACTCTGGGAATATCCAGGGAATGAGTTGGGGTCATTGTCCATCAACATCTGGACATGCAGAAGCTCTCAGCAAAGTGGGTTTAAATGTTTGAATGCTCACCAAAAGACAGAATATGTGCTGTCATCTCAAGGGATTTTGGGTCATTTTGAGAAATTAGGTGCAAATTTTTTGACTTGTATTATTGTGACTGATGGTAAAACATGGCTTCTTCACTATGATCCAGAGACCAAACAACAGTCAATGGAGTGGAAACACAAATGTTCTCCACGGCCAAAGAAATTCTGAACACACAAGTCAGCAGGGAAGGTTCTTGCCATTGTCTTTTGGGATATGGATGGTGTAATCCTTATCAAGTACCTCAAAAAAGGTGAAACACAAGTGGTCTTTCAATGTCTGCCTCACCAAACCCTATTCACCAGACTTGCCCCCCATGTGACTATTTCCTATTCCTATAAGATCACATGCCTGGAAGGAAAGGAATCTATACACATACTGGGAAATAATTGCTTGAAACAAACTATGAAAGAGGATTCGGGATATGAGAGTGTTGGTAGCTACATTGCCTCCTACTTGGGGAAAATGATCATGTGTTCTTGACTTGGGAGGTAGCAAAACATGTGGTCCAGTTAAGAAAGGGTATATGTGGAACTATAAGGCAGTTGATTATGATACAGTTAGGAGACAGCTTGAAGAAGTACCATAGCATAAAGTTCTGCAAGGGTAGTATGTTCAGAGTGAATGGAGGATAGTAAAGGGATATCTGGAGTAAGCAATACCACACTATATATCCAAGTGTCAGGAGGATAAATCAGGTAGAAGTCAGATGGATGAGTAGTATCATTAAGTATTTACTGCAAAAAAGAAAATGTGGAGGGTACACCAGGAGAAAGATGACCAGCTAACCCATAAACCGTAAAGGGATCAGGCTAGAAAGGTGAGCAGCATGGTAAGGAAGGCAAAAATCAGATTATGAGAAGAAATTATCTGGAGGCAAAAGAAAATCCCAAACAGCTTTTTTGTTATGTGGCAAGTAGGAGGAAGAATGACTATGGAAGGGTAACTTTAATGAGTGCAGATGGTAGAGACATAACAGAGGCAGACGAAATTGTTGAGCTACTGAGTAGCAAACTGGGTCTTGAATTCCTGGATTTTCTTTTTGATCAAATATTCAGTACTTTTACCACCACACCTGAGATACTGACTGGTCTATAATTTGCTACAACAGACAGATCCTCCTTTATGCAAAGGAATTATTTTGCCTTCCTTCCACTCTCTCTCTTGGGACTTTGCCAGAGCTGAGGCTTAAATTAAACAGCCTAGTCAATGGCATTGCCAGTCCCCCTGCACATTCTTTTAAAATTCGAGCCAATATCCCATCTAGTCCCACAGTTGTTTTTGCATCCTAAGTACCTCTAATTCATAAACCTCTGTTCTCACACCAGTCCCTGTCATAACAAAACCTTCACTTGGATGATATACATTTTGCAAGTCTAATCAGTATCTCAGGTGTGGTGGTAAAAGTACTGAAAAGTTGATCAAAAAGAGAATTCAGGAATGGGCAGATAAGAATATGATACTTTATAAGGGACAGTATGCCTTTGTGAAGGGTAGGTCGGTCATGCTTTAGTAATCTATTTACTTTTTATAATAGGTGATAGCTAAGTTGGATAAAGGGAATGGCTATACAATGATACTGCTGGTTTTGCAAAAGTGTTTGACAGGAAACCACATGGAACTCTATTAAGCAAACTGCAACAAATGGGATGGATATGAAACTGGTGATATGGATATTAAAAAGTATCAACTGGAGGAGCAGAATACAGGAGAAGGTAGGTAACTAGTAGTGTGCCACAGGGCTCTGTGCTTGGACCACTGCTGTTTAATTTGTACATAAATAATTTCGGAAATAATTTGAAGGGGAAACATTCAGTTGTTTACTGATGATGCAAAGTTGGGCAGGATAATAGTTAATGAAGGTGATTTAGAGAGCTTACAGGATGATGTGAATGGGCTGACAGTATGGGCAAAACATAATGGATATCAGTTTAAAGTGGAAAAGTGTAAAGTTACGCATTTTGGAATACAAAGATCATAAGCTGTGTACCACATTGAGTGAACTATACTCCAGGAAACGGATGAAGCCAGGGATTTGGGGATAGCAGTAGACAGAGAGTTGAAGTTTTCAGGGCATATTGCTAAAGTAGCCAGGGCAGCTCACAGGATTACTTGGTTATTGAAGAACACACTAACAAGCACAGATAAGGAAGTTATCATTCCTCTTTATAAAGCCTTAATACAACCACATCTGAAATACTGTGTTCAGGTCTGGTCACCTGGGCTTCTTGGAGATGATGAAGTGGTGGAGAGGATCTAGAATAGGGTTACCAAAATCTGGGGCATTCTGAAATTTTTACTTAAAAAACCTGGGACATTTTGTAAAAAAACGGGACATGTTAAAAATTAAGAAAACCAAAAATAAAACTATTATATATGTTGCACTTTAAATTAAATAATGCTATAAACATACATTAACATTAAATCTACTTTAAAAAAGGATTATTAATCACAAGCATATTTAATTAGAAAAATATTTATCGGATATATGGACCTGTTCAAGAATTTTTTTTTCTTCTGATATTTGATCATAGAACTCAGCACAAGAGAAATTCTTAAAATATGTCTTTACAATGATTCAAGCTTTTACTGTCTTAATTTTAAGTCCATTTTTTTCATCTGTCCAGAGTGCATTTATTAATGAAAAAACACGTTCAACAACTGCATTAGTACCTGGCAGTGCTAAACAAAAACTAACTAGGCATGCTCCTAGAATTTACCCTGCTTTGTAAAATGAGCAAACATTTCACACCATTTATCACTAACACTTTGATCCTTCTGTTCACTCCACACTTCAAATTTGCTTTCACAATATTTTTTCACACATACAAACTCATCAAATAAGTCCTCTTCATTCACAGTAAAACTTGGTGACACTGTCAGCATGAATATGTAGCTTTCTTGTATGTTCTTCCAAGTCACAGGATCCTTTCCCCTTCAAATGGTGTACACCACTCCTAAATATATTCAATACAGGTGCAGTAGAAATCTACTGCATAGCTTTCAAACTTTTCAACTGTTATGTGTCCTTTTTCTAATTCTTGCAACTGTTTTCTCCCAGTAGTTGTAAGAAACTTTTCTGCCTTCCTAGAATTTAACTTTTCACCAGTTTGTTTGTTTCATCCTTCACTTCAATTACTGTTATATCTTGCTTTTCAATACATTTAATGGTATCATAAAAGGTTTTTAACTGGCTGGCAAGGAAATGCAGGAGTGTAATTGAAAGTGGATTTTCAAAGAAATGTTGGAGACTGATAGGACATTTGTAAATAGAAAGAAAATATGACTTCAATGTCAGTGAAGGGAACATGTCAATAACTCCAAGGATTGCAGACAAAAGAGAGAGCCATCTTGTCTTGCTGCTACCAAAAACAGTTTTATACTCTGTGTTTGTGAATTCACAAAATGATTTGTTCCTCAACTCATACACAATATATGTGGAAATGCTGATAAATCTTGTTAATTATTAATTGAAGATCGATAGGTAAAGCAATCAGAAGCAGTCTGCACAGCATTATGTATCACATGTACAGGGCAACCAATTCCAATTAAATTGTTCACAGTGTTTTCTTTCATTTTGAAGTACAGATTATCCTTTCCCTTTCTCCTCTTTCCACCAAAGTTTGTATTTGTTTTATCTGATAATATAGCAATAACTTTTTACAGGAGATCTAACTTCTGTAACAATTCCAACACATAAGGAAATAAAAGTTCTGAAGTTTCACCACCTAAATTAACTAACTCCAATGCATTCACCTTCACACCTTTTTCTGGATGATAGTATCTAATGACCAGAGGCACTAAAATCATGTCAAAGTGGTTTAATGAATCAATTAGTATTGATATAAAACAAACTTCTTTTAGCTCTTCCTCAATCTGCTTTGTCGTTAATGGCGCAATAACACTGGTTATTATTGCCTTGCACTTTGTTTGCGAACACTTGAATTTATCGTTGAAATTTTTTTTCACGATGGTTGTTGTGCAGTCCATGGAATTAAAGTTGTGGTTATGAACCGCTGTGTGATACGCGAAGGTTACTTCCTGCGCTGCCAGTGATAACTCTTTTTCCCTTTCACTCTTGGTTTTCACAATTAAAAAATTATTTATATTGTAGTTGGAAGCCTTACTTCGAACAGCAGCTTTATGTTCTTTCGTTTTCACATGGTTGACTACATCTGACCGACTACCATGCGAAATGCAAAATTTACAGTTACATAAAGTACATTCCACATTTTCATCTACACCTTTAATGAAAGGAAATTCTCTTCTAATATTATCATTAATCACTTATGTTTATATTATGTTAATATTATCACTTATGTTTCGGGGGGTAGAAAATGATAAAAATGATAACATGCAAAGTATTGATCAAGTAAGATACTGTTATAACAGAAGCATGGGAAAAAAGAACATCAGCATTAGTTACTATTAGTTATTATTAGTTAGTTATATTATTTATAATACTAATGATTATTTTTATATATAATAAATAAATAAAATTTATTATTATCAACATTGTAATAGAAATTGGTACTAAAAATGAGATAAAATCCGTTTATCCATTTTTTCCTGAATGATACTTAAAAAAGTGGGACTTTTTGGAATTAACTAGGGACATTTTTATGAAAAATGGGACTGTCCTGCGAAAAAGGGACGAATGGGAACCCTAATCTAGAAGCAAGCGACCAAGATAGTGAGTAGTCTATGCAATGTACCCTATAAGGACAGATTGCGGATTTGCAGATTGCAAAAGATAGTTGACAGGAAAAAAATGGGGGGGAGATATGATAGAAATATTTAAATTATTTAAAGGATTTTATATGATTGATTATAATTTTTGGCCAAGTCAAGCTAACTTGGCCAAAAATGATAAAAATTCTTCCTTGTTTGTTCTAGATGTTTCTGTCTTTACCACATATTAAATGCAACATCCCCTGGAGTCAGTAAGTATCCTTACAACTTGTAACGATGGTCACATTCATATTTGAGATCTGACAACTTACATTCAGCATTCTTCGTTCTTTCTCATACTTCCCGTGCTCAATGCTGTCTGCATCCTCCTTATAGCCCTAATTTCCCTGATTTTGTACTTCTCTCACTGAACAAAACTTTTTCCAGATAACTAACACTGAATCCATTTATCTTACCCAACCTATGCATTTACATGCCCCCCCCCCATTTTTTTCCCTCATTCATCGTACCTTGGCAACTCTCTCTCTCTCTGTCTACAATGAGAGAGGAATGTCTATAATTCTCTTACACATACTGTCACATCCCATACTATTCACCTCTGAAATCATTCCACTTGATGCATTCTAACATCTTTAATCTAGGCACTAGGCAAACACAATTTCATCATGCATTCATCAAGCATGCCCTTGTCTATAAAAACATCATACAATAATCTCCTTATTACCACTTAACTAAATGCTTTTCCAGCTACAATCAAGCTCAAACTTTGTCCTCTGCAATTTCTCCCAACAGATACTCATCCATCATTCTTCTCATCTTCTACCACTTGGTTGGTATTATCTTTCTTTCAACTCTTGCACTGTTGCCTTTCTTTTAACAATACTTCTTATATTTTTTTTTTAACAACAATGGTTCTTCTTGCTGGAAACCTATCTATCCTATTTTATTTTCAACACTTCTTTTAACAACAAAGTAACGGTTCCTCTTGCTGGAAACCTATCCTATTTTATTTTGCAAAACATTAAACTAGCAATATATTGCTGGCTTATAGTGTTTTCAGAAATCTTTCTTATTCCATGCTAATTTATTCATCTCGTTCCCCAAATAAAATAGTTGTGGCGGGAAAGTGAGATGCCAATTAACAGATACCATAGTTAATTTACCAATTTACTAAAATTGTGCCTAAGTAGCTGAAATATTTGTTCTGCACACAACTGTTGCAAGGTTGCACTTTGTAAATACAGAAATAAGTAAAGATACCATGCAGAGAGAGAGAGAGAGAGAGAAAGGAATTTTCTTTTATATACTTACATGGACATAGGTGGCATTGTAGGTCCACTAGGTCCTATTGTACTGCTTGGAGGTCTCATTCCACCACCATAATTCTGAATGAAAAATATGGTTTGTAAAAGAACATGTTGCTAGTAATCTTAATGGTTAATTACAAAGAAAAATGTACGCAAAGGCTGTAAAGTAATTTGGGATTTCATTACAAGGAACAATATAAAAATCACACAAAAGTACTGAAAAAAAAAAGATAAAACAATAACATATACAGTTACTGAAATAAGAACCACCAGGCTTCACTTCAGCAAAGCAAATTATTCAAAATTAAGTGGATATTGAATACCACATTATTTCTTAGCCGAATAAGAAACTCAAGGATAAGAAAAATAGGAAACCTAATCTAAGAGTTTCATGCCAAATATAGAAAACTACATAAAGATCGGCGAGTCCAAGCGTAAGCCAACACCTCGAATCGTAGTAAGGGTGGAGTAAGCTCCGATCACTGTTCTTAGTATTTTCCCATAATGTAAAACACAGCTCCTAGGAGATGTATTACTGTGTTGTGTCCTGAATAATCGAAAATTGAAAATAAAAAAATTTAAAGTATATCAGGAACAACTACTTTCAATTGTAGGCAGAGAATGTTGTGTTTTGCATAGAAATTGAAATGTACATTATAATTTAAGGCAAAACTGAAGAAATGTCTAGTCTAAGAAATGTGTGACTTAACCCATTTGGTACAGAGTCAAATGAAGGAATTTATTTAAGGTTATTGTTTAATTAGAGTATCCCATTCAATGTATTGTGTGAAAGCAAGTTGAGTGTAAGCTAAAGTCCAAGGGTCACACTTTAACCGTCCAGTACAACGTATGGCCTGAGGGAAGGAGAATTTATAAGGAAAGCGAAGCTAGAACGCATTCTCGGAAGAATGCCACGCACAAGTGAATGAGTACCATGCGGTAATCAACATAATTAAGCACAAGAATCTCCGAGAAAGAGAAGGAAAATATAAGGGTCAAGCTCCCCCCACACGAGGCTTTTTTTGTTCCTGCACTCTTGGACGTTGGCTCTCTACCTCTGCCAATGGGATGATTCCGGGTCGGCCATAAAAGTCATGAAAGGCTTATCGAGGTTTGCGAGGCAGAGCTAGCTATCTCTTCATAACAGAATAGCTAAGTTATATTGAGTGACCGATGATATAGATGTGTTCCTGCGGTTCCAGAGAAAGACCAGAATGGCACATCGCGTCATCGACTCGGAGAACCTGATCGTGCTGCTATCATAAGTGACCCGAAGAACGGTAGCTCACAAAGGTGCCTTGATGTCCAGACAAGGCTGAAGACAGAACAGAAAGTCATTCCCTGGGATGGTAACGTAGAATGTTAAAGTATCTGATTTCCAATTAAAGATATGAGTGAACTCTGTAGGTTAATTTATGAATGGAGAAGTTGTAGAGAACTTTAGTGATTATCGCATTTGGCAGTAACCTGTCCCTGTTTGGAAGAATGTTTCCCTAGAAAGGATCTGTATGTGAAATAACTTTGATATATTGTGAGAGATGATTAGTGACCTTGGTGACTGATGATAAGATAATTTAAGCTGGAAAATTGTATGTTTATAAGAACTCTATGGTCCAAGTTATGATTTATGCATTATAGCGTTAGTATTGTTATCAGAATTTTGCTAGGAAGGTGCTTAAGTTAATCATGTACTTTATAATTTTCATGTATATCTCTTAAGCCTTAATAAATATGTTTTGTATCATCTGCCTGAATCCAGCCTATTTTATGAATTCAAATACCACTCATAAAATTACTAACGAACCTACATATGAAGGTAGTTTAATCTTTCAGGCCACGACTGCATGTAAAACAAAGAGAAGTGAGAACAGTTAGATTAGAGTTTGAAATTTTATTACTGTGTATTATTCTGAGATAGCCACCTTGGATAAGAGTCTTATCTATCCTGTGTATTGGCTGGCGCAGCAAAAAAATAAATTCGTCAATATTTAACCGGCGGACTGTCTCAGAGGACATAACTTTAGGGCCTTGTCCCATACATAGACAAAGCCCTAATGAATGAAAGGATTACACGTGACAAAATTTTGGGAGCGGCCTGAATCATGGTTTGTTTAAGAAAAAGAAAGTGATAGCTGATTTATTTAACTTATTAGAAAACTATAAAGGAAGTAACTGTATGAGAGAGTGTAGAAAACAGTGGTAAAGACAATAGCAATGACAGGAATATACAAAGTAGAAGAAAATATAGATATAACACTGTTCTACATTATGAGAGAAGGTCACTACCCAGACCGGTTTCGATCTTTTTTTGAGGTCTCACCAGTGAGTAGGTAGACCTAGATGTAATACTAAGGTTTCAATGGTCAGAACTTATATCTTTACTGTTTCCTATCTTTGAGTTTCTTATTTGGCTAAGAAATAATGTGGTATTCAATATCCACTTAATTTTGAATAACATATACAGTTATCAAAGGGCATAATGATTTCAAGATGTAATGATTACATTCTGTTTTATACAGTAGTATAAGTTTTTGCTTATATAGAAGTAACATTTTAACACAAAAAATACTTCAATGATGCAATATCAAACTGTATCCCCAGTGTTCAAAGAATAAATGTGCAAAAAAAGATGATGTGGAAGAAATACTGGTCTGTCTAAGGATGATGTCAGTTGTGAAAAATGATAAGGTGCAGATCAGAAAAGTTACATTTATTCTACAGAAAGATAACTCTCATCATGAAAAGAAACTACAAGCAAAAGACAACCCAAAAGAATTCCATCCTTATGCTGTAAGGATAGAATTTCCCTTAATTCCAATATGGCTGGGAATCCTGCACAAGTGTAACATTTCACACAGCACTGGATGTGGATTATATGCAGGAGAGGAGATAGCCTGTAAAGAACTCAATAAGTCTATATATTACACACTATGGTAGCAGTTTTCTTTTATACACAAAGTGCAAGCTGAATAACATGCAACTTGGCTGTATAATTACTGGGATCTGATAAAGTCAGGAAATCAGCAGTACAACCAACAAGTCTCTGATCTTGAACCATCAGTATAGATAAGCAAAAAATCAGAGATGGCTGTTTCATTATTATTATTATTATCCCAAGACCTCATGGAGTCAAAGACTCATCTGGGGGGGGGGGGTCCTTTTATCACACACACAGCTCATCATATCTTGTCTTGAACACATTCAAACTCCTTGCAGACACCACACTCTCAGGCAAGGCATTCCAATCATTCACAACTCTGCACGAAAAAAACCTGCCTCTCACTCCCCTACTCACACCCTCTTTATACAGTTTCCAGGGATGACCTCTGGTTCTTCCCCGATCTCCCACTATTTTCTGTAGAACTTCTCCAGCATCGATCCTATAACAACCCCTTACCAACTTGTAGGTCTCTATCATATCTCCCCTCTTCCTCCTGTCCACCAGACTCTGCAAATTACATCTTCTCAATCTTTCCTCATTCTCAACATTCCAGAGGTCAGAAACTACCTTAGTCAATTGCCTTTGGACCCTTTCCAACATCTCTTCATCCTTCCGAAAATCAGGTGACCAAATCTGGGCACAATAGTCCATATGTGGCCTAATCAAAGTCTTATACAACGGAACAAGAATCTCCCTACTTCTACATGTCAATGTCTTCTGCATCATTCCCAGAAGCCTTTGTGTTGCCTTCACAATTTTGGCTATGTGCCCCCTAAATTTCAGATCCTTATACACTATCACCCCCAGATCTCTTATTTTCTTCCACCTTCAACAATATATCCTCACCAAGCATAAATTCTGCATTAGATCTTTGTTTTCCAAATTTTAAAACCTTACATTTTGCAACATTGAACTTACATCTCCATTTCTGAGCCCAATCACTCAATTTACTCAAGTCTTCTTGTAAGGCCACAACATCTTCACTATTCTTCATGGTTCGTCCCAACTTTGCATCATCTGCAAACAACTGAATATCTCCATCCAAATCTTCACCTATATTGTTAATATACAAGTTAAACAGTAATGGCCCCAAAACAGACCCCTGAGGCACTCCATTAGTGACTTTCCTTTTCCTGGATATCGCTCCCCCCCATACACAACTTGTTGATACCTATCTGATAGCCAGTCTCCAATCCAACGTACTAATCTAATATTCAACTCCATCTGCTCTAGTTTGACTATCAATTTATTGTGAGGTATTCTATCAAAAGCCTTTGCGAAATCTAAGTATATTACTGTGTATCCTTCTCCTCTGTCCAAGGAAGCAGTCACTTTATTGTAATAAGTAAGTAGATTACTAAAACATGCCTTCCCTTTAGCAAATCCATGCTGTCCATCAAAGATAATACCATTGTTGTTAACCCAACTCTGGATCCTAGTTCTCACAAGCTTCTCCAACAATTTAACCACAACACCTGACACATAGATAGGCCTATAGTTTGATGTTTGAGTTCAATCACCTCCTTTATGAAGTAGCACAATCTTGCCCTCCTTAGGGACTTGACCGAGTGCAAGACTCATATTAAAAAATATGTCAAGACAGGTGTCAACACCCTGGCACATTCCTTCAGAATACATGGCGATATATTATCAAGTCACAAAGTCTTATTAACATCTAGTTTACTCAACTCCCCACACACCTCTTGCTCACTTATAGTCAGTCTCTCCTCCCCATCATCTACTGCTCTCAATCTCTCCATGAAGTCACATTCACAAGATTGAAAGATCTTTGTGAATTGCTCATTAAGTATCTCCACCACACATTCTGCAACAGCTGTCTTTATACCATTTTCTCCTATCAACGTCATCCTTCCATAATCATTCTTTCTTTTGCTGGCTATTTCATGTGCATTAAACAATTGCAAGTAGACAGATGGAGTACAAGATTCTGTAGCTGAGAAACAGAGAGAATATAGGATGGAGTAAAAACTGCCATGGGGCAGGAAGAATGCTATTATGTTTGGTGCAGGTAATGTTGTCAATTCATGCAAATAGCTTACATAATCTCCTTAACATACCAAAAGGACATAATGGCAGTTGGATATGATATTGAGCTTCCCAACACAGAAATAAAGAGACTAGTCCAAGTAGGATGCTCTAGTGTGTAATTAAGAGACAACTGTTTCCATCTAAGTGATAGAGCCAGTTCATTTGCTTCAACATAGACTTTGAGCAGGTGATGGGTGAAAGGCATGATGGGCTATCTGTATACCCTGATGATGGGATCCAAGGATCACAGGTTATTCTGCCATGCAGAACCATAATCTTGAAACCCATAATCCAGCTTTAAATGTATAAGTGGATGATAAAGATGAAGCAAGAAGAATGATCTGCACCTTATTTAACAAAGGATAGAGTGCGAAGGAGAGTCAATGCTCTCATGCACATCTCTCTTAGTCAATGGATGGATGCAAGGAATGCGAGTTTTCTGTCAAAGATGAATCCTAAGAACATGCCTTCTGTTGCTACTGGAATAACAGTTTATCCCATTCTTAATTCAGGATCTTGGTGAAGAGTGAGTACCAAAAGGACATACAGCAGTTGGACATAAGATATTTCTTTCCAGTGGAAAGAAAATGAGTGATGGCATGAATAACAGCTTGGTAGAGTGTGAAAATGTGGGGGTGGTGGGAGTACTTAGTCATGTTATCAATGCAGGAAATGAAAGACAAGAATTATGACAGTCAGCATTATTTGGGTGTTAAAATTGTATCATCTGGATGTTAGCAGTAGAAACTGCACTCAATGCTCTTGGATATGGACAAGAAGGCTTGACAGCCATTAGAAAAGGAGACAAGTTTGTGGCATTCAGTCTTTTCAAAATTGCATAAGAACAATCAAAAAATTTGAAATTTGATGATGGCTTCTTTTGTAGGTGTGAGCTGCAATGTAAGCCAAGTGTGATGCTGAACCTATTAATAATATGTTAAATTTTTCATGAACAGCCTAGAACACTTTTTGTAGAACCAGGGTTTGGATACTGGTTAAGAATTTTAGGAGTAAGGGATGAATGCCTTAATTCCAATTATAATTATTTCTGTTATCTGGTCTGAGTTAGGTTTGGATCAGGAGAAATGAAGCAGCAGCCAGACCATGAAAAAGAAGAACAGAAACCACAGATGTAATCTCATTTGGTACCAGCATAATGCCAGAGGACACAAAATTGAGAATGGCTAGGTGTAGGTTATTCAGAAGTGCAAGAAACTTGGATCAGGTGACAGTCTGAGTTGCAAAAAGGAAAAGTAACATCACAGCATATTTGGAAGAGAAATTTGTGAGGAAGAGGTCAAGGATGTTGGAAAAATGTAGGGTTATTTGGTAATCTGGTAGAATGATGGACTATTGTTTGTTAGGTTACATTACTGCTAAATGGTGAATAACTGAGCATTCCTGCTCGCATAATGAGTGGAACTGGAGGAAGGAAGCCAATCTGAGTTATAAACAAGGAGTGTCCCCCCAAGGAAGATAACTTCACCATCTGGATATTCTGAGTGCAGAAATGAAGCTTTAGACAGATGCTCAAAAAGGCCAGACTGGTTATATGAATTTGGAGAATAGTAGCCACAGAAAATCAAACAGGAGATGAGGAGGGAGAGAAGGGCTATTTCTCCAGCATTGGGTATCATTTCTAATGTACAAGTGCCAACCTTGCATGACTGAAGGAATAAATGGTTTTGGTGACTATAGGTGGTGGTGGTGCACGATTGCTTAAATTGCTGGGGGTCATGAATATTTATGTAGTGGATATGGAAACTTTTTTATGAGGTTTATTACTGTTGTGTTTTCTTTGTTGTATTTTTTGCATCTTTTTTGGATTTTTATTGTTTTTTTTGGAAATTTTTGTGAGAGATTTTTTTTTTATGAGCCGTAGTATAACCACATTTCAATAAGCTGTCGTACAGGAGAGTTAAAGAGTAATAACATGCAATGAGAGATTAAAGACTCACAGACATATCACCCACACAGAGAAAACCCAGTCTCCTGATTATGCATGGCCTGAACAATTCCCTCTGCATACCACCATAATTAGACTCCATCCAGGCATGAACTGGCAGAGAAAGTGGCAGCAAGATTTATCATTAGCTGATTAGGAAGCCTCCAGTTTCATGCACTAGCTAGTGGCCAAAGTGAAGAATTGTTTTACTCTTTTACCCTTGAATGGGGAGGGAGGAGAGTATGGGTCCCATATCACTGAGGGATGTCATCTACACAGCATATGAAAAGGGGAAGGAGGAGTCAGAGATCTTGATGTGAAGACTAAGCGTGACAGTAAGCTACTTCAGGGCTACAGTTAACAAGGTGATGGTTGTTTCATTGTTACAGTTAACAAGGTGTTTCATTGGGCAATGAAAGGCATCTAACTATAAAGAGATCTAGTTAGCATTTCCTCCTAGGGAAGGTATTGCCTTTACATTAGCAATACTCACTGGTAGTTAAAATGGAGTATGAAGTAAAAAAAAGTGATGAAATATTAGGCTTTTTTTTTTTTTTTTCTGTAGTAAAATCAAAAAAATTTTACCTGTTTCATTTGGGTGTACTAGAAAATCATGCTCTACTAAGATTGTCTGATGTCCTAATAATTTTCCAGCTAGACAGGATACACCACATTTGAAAACACTGTGCAACAAACTTTGAATGTCTATCATGGATAGACAACAACCAGCTTCCAGGGGTATCTTGCAGTTCTGTCTTCATATCATTAGATTTGTTCCTATTTGGAACACAGAAGATTAAGGAAGGAAACTGTTCTAGCTTTTCCTTTTTAATTCCTTTTTTTTTATATAGTGAGTGCTGCAGGAGTCTGTTCCTATTATTTGCAAATTAAGCCTCTGAATTATTCAGTAAAAAGAAGTCTTACAATTTTTATACCTTAATATACATCAAACATCTACTCCAGCTGCCTTTCCACTTTTCAGATTTTTAATAGTTCTTCTTACTTCCTATACTGAAATGCATTGATAGTTGCATTCTTCCAATTTCACTACTGTTCTATATCTACTTCTTTCAATTTTTCCCAGGAAATTACTATTTCAGAATATCTTTAATCTCACTTTATGTTTTTTTTATCAACTGGTTTCTTCTATGGTATTCTTACTTCCATTTCTAAACTTTTTTAAGATTCCAGATCATTTTGCCACCTTTATATTATTTATTTTCTATATTCTTTACAAAGTCTTCCCACAACTTTTTGTTCAGCTAATTAGCCGAACAAAAAGTTGTGGGAAGACTACTATCTTAGATTTATTTCTGTATTCTATAAGGGCACATGTTGGTTTATTTGCCTTTTTCTAGAATTTCTTCCTTTCCAGGATTCCTGACTTCACTACAAAGGTCTGATGTTTTTACTTTCCTGGCTCAGGCAATCAATGTTTTCTTCATTGATTTTACTCTATGGTCTGGATTTGGTTTTCAAGTTCTTTCGCTAATATTTGTACATTTGAGACTACGTTAACCCACTCTTGCATTTTGCTTTTCAGTGCAATAATCTGATGAATGGCTTATGCATGTGCTCACTTCAGCAGATGTAACTTGATGACTAATGCTCATGGCAGAACAGGGCAAATGGCAGTTTGTTGTCAAAACTTGCCACTAGGTGCACTTATTCGTGCTCTCTGTGCCAGTTGGTGCGCAATTTAAAAAGTTCAGTCTTTTTTTGAACATGCCTCGTATTATACAAAAAATGTTACAAATTTCCTAAGGACATAGTTAAGGAATTCATGTATAGTGCTTACAGAAAACTACCGACAGATATTTCAGTATGGAATATGTCCAGCTCGAATTGCAATGCGGATCTCACAATGTCGTACCATGCTTAGTACCAAGTGATTCAGGAATTCTTGAGGCAAACTGGCCCACTCCTCCTTCAGAGCAAGGATAAGGTCTTATTTGTTTTTTGGAGGAGAATTTCAAGTAGCGATGCATCTTTTTATTGCATCCCAAACATGTTCAATTGGTTTGAGACCTGAGGAACATCTGGCCACTCAATTTGATTAACATCCTCGGTCTCCAGAAGTATCTCCACTGCTCATATATCATGTGGTGTGGCATTGTCATCTATAAAAATGAATTCTTTTGCCTACAGCACCATGGAATAATCAAAAATGATGCTGAAGAACTTCTTAAGTTCTTCAGTGTCATGAAGCAATAACGTTTATCAGTTATGGTCCCTTTTTCCAGCACTTGTAGCTCGGTGTATCCATTAAGCATAATGCCTCCCACACTATGACCCCACCAGCACTGCCATATCTATTACTTCAAGAACATTCTCACAGTGGTAAGCAGTACCACTTTCACACCAGATCAAGTGTTGTCTAAAATCAGAGGAAAGACTAAAATGACTCTCATCTGTAAAGAATACATTAGCCCATTGGTATCTTGTCCAATTTTTATGCATATAACACCACTAAAAATGTGCTATCCAAAATCATCTAACCAAAAGCTTTCCATGGACATCATTCCACTGAACTGACCACTACTTTTTCTCTATGAGTACTTTTTGTTTGAGTTTTTCTCTATGAGCACCAAAAGTTGCTGGTTAACACTTATACAGAAAAATGTATCTAAAAAAATGTATACATACTTCAAAAGCTGATAACTCACTTAATTTTCACTATTTTGCAGGTTTAACGGATTTGAAATAATGGCTGAAACCAGACTAAGCTTTGAGGAAAGAAAATTCATCCTAAAATGCTACTGGAAGTGCAGAGACAGTTTAGAAGAGAATTTCAACGAGATCCACCTACGAGACTTACTATCACTCGAATTAGAGATAAATTTGAAGAAGATGAAACTGTTTAAAATGTCCATAAGCAACGTTCAGGAAGACCATGAACAGCTACGAGGCCCACAACAGAAGAAAGGTTGATTGAAACGTATCGTCAAAGTTCAAGAAAATCTGTGTGACAAGCATCTCGTGAGATAGAAGTATCAAAATCAAGTGTCCATCGCATGCTGAAGGACAGTCATTGGAAAAGTTACATTCCAAGAAGAGTACACGCTCTCAATGAAGATGATCTGGATAGGAGAATGCAGTTTTGTGAGTGGTACTTGGAAAAATGTGAAGAGGATGCACAATTTCCAAGATGAATTGTGTGGAGTGATGAGGCCACATTTAAATTAAATGTGGTCAATTAACCGGCACAATTGCACTTACTGGGCACCTGAGAATCCGCATGTTATGGAGGAACATGTAAATTTACCAGGAGTCAGTGTAATGCGGCTTATCAGCACATGGATTAATTGGACCATTCTTTTTTGATGGCACTGTAATTGGTGCCAATTACTTGAACTTGCTGCATGAAGCTGTCATGTCACGTATTCAAGAGGACTTTGAGGATGAGGACTTTTATTTTCAACAAGATGGGGCACCCTCACACTACCATCGAGATGTGAGCACCTATCTTGATGAGGCTCTACCCAACAGATGGATTGGAAGAAGAGGTTCTGTAAAATACCCTCCCACGTTCACCAGACCTCAACGGCAATGGACTTCTTCTTATGGGGATTTATCAAGGATAAAGTTTACACTTCAAAACTGGCAACAGTCGACGACTTGAAAGCAGCAATCGAAAGAGAATGCGCCCAGCTAAAAGACGAAATGATTCTCAGTATTTGCAATTCAATTGCTGCACGTTATCAGCGGAGCCTGGACCAGGACGGTCATCAGTTTGAATACAGACATCGAGGGATGAAAAATACATTTATGTAGTGTACTTTAGAAAGTTAACTGTATTATAATAAATACCAACTTTATGATCATTCAAAGTGTGTATACATTTTTTTGAGACACCCTGTATATATAGCTCAGCTTAAAATCTCCTCCTTCATTCACTATAGCTCTTCTTTTTTGTAACTGTCTTCACATACAGCTTCCAGTGATGAACTCGTTCTCCCCCGATCTTCCACCATTTTATGAAAAACCAGTTCAACCTTAATCCTATAACAACCCCTTACCATATGATATGATACAGGCATACAATTTGTATGTCTCTATCATATCACTCATCTTTCTCCTATCCACTAGACTCTGTAAATTGTATCTTCTCAACCTTTCTTCATATTCAACATTCCAGAGATCAGAATCTACCTTAATGAATTGCCTCTGGACCCTTTTCAACATCTCTTCATCCTTTTGAAACTGAGGTGACCAAATCTGTGCACAGTAGTCCATATGTAGTCTAATCAAGGCCTTATATAATGGTACCAGAATCTCCTTAGTTCTACAAGTCAGTGTCCTCTGCATCACTGCCAGAATGTGTCTTGTTGTTTCCTAAATTTTAGATCCTTATCTACCATCATCCAAATCTCTTATTTCTTCCACCTTCAACAACATATCTCCGCTAAGAGAGTAAATTCTACATCCCATCTTTGTTTTCCAAATTTTAAAACCTTACATTTCACAACTCTGAATTGGCATCTCCACTCTCTCTCTCTCTTGTGTCCAATCACTCCATCTATTCAAGTCTTATTATAAGGGAAGAACATTTGCTTACTTCTCGTAGTTTGTCCTAACTTTGCATCATCTGCAAACAACAGAATATCCCAGAACATCCATTCAAATCTTCCCCAATATCATTAACATACAAGTTAAACAGCAATGGCCCTAAAACAGATCCCAGAGGCACACCACTAGTGACTTTCCTCTTCTGGAATATTGTTCCCCCATACACAATTTGCTAACATCTAACAGATAGCTAGGCTTCAATCTAATGTACTAGTCTAATATCCGACCTCATCTGCAGCAATCTATCAAAAGCCTTTGCAAAACTAAGAATACTACTGTGTATCCATCTCCTTCATCGAATGCAGATATTACCATATTGTAATAAGTGAAGTACTGAAACGTGACCTTCCTTCAGCAACTCAGTGTTGTCCATGAAAGATAATATCACTGCTGTCAACCCAATTCTGGATCTTGGTACTCACTAGCCTCTCCAACACTTTAACCACACCTGACACACAGACTAGCCTATGATTTGATGCTTGCAGTCTCTCCCCCTTATGAAGAGGTACAATTTTGACTTCTTTCCACTTCTTTGGAACTTGATCCAATGTAACATGCATATTAAACAACAATGTCAAGGCAGATGTCAACTCCCTGGCACATTCCTTCAAAATAAGTGGTGATATATAATCAAGTCCCACAGCCTTATTAACATCAAGTCTGTTCAATTCCCCATATATCTCTTGCTTACTCAGTCTCCTCCTCATCATCCATTGCTCTCAACCTCTTCAAAATGTTGCATTCCCAAGGATGAAAAATCTTTATGAACTGCTCATTAAATATCTCAACTATATCCCATGCAGATGATATTTCACCATCATCAACAAACCAATGAAGATTGGTTTGTTGTCTTCTACTCCCCCAGAGCTTATATCTCCTTACCTTACATCAGTTCCCTCTCTCCCAAACTGGCAAGAATATTAAAAAAGTTCAACATCAAAACATGCTTCTCTACTTTACCAAAACTCCGTTCTATCCTTAGTCAGCCTAAAAAAACACCATCTTCAGTTCCCAGGAGAATACAGAATCAGAATTATTTGTAGTTTTGGTATTACTGACAGACTGATAAATCAATCTTTCTCCGTCTTGAAGAGCACAAAAGAGATATCTCTTACAATAGAATCTGAGCCAGCGCTCTCGCCAGTGTAATATTATCTCCTCTTTACTTTATTTTTTATTTATTCGTTATTTTCTGATTTTTCTGATAATATTATTGTTTTAATCATTTATTATTAAAACCTTCAAACTACGCCTTTATGTTCTTTTCCTTAACAGTCATAACACCAAGTTAGTAGTCGTTGCTTGAGCTAATTCAACCACTCTTAATCCTATCTGGCTATAATTTGACTCCCCTGTGTCAAGGTTGTAAGTATGCTATTTTTTCACATGTACGTAGTCTAGATTTAGGAAATGCTTCGGGCTGGAACCAATTCCCTTGTCTATCTTGCTGACTTTCTCTTGCACTGATCTTTAAATAAAAATTTATTTGTTTTTTCAACCTGCGCCATTAAAGATCGCATAGAGGAATTGTATGTCTTTCCCATACATGCAAGAGAAAGCGTCCAACTCAACACGGAAATATCTCTAAAATTTGATTCTAGTTCAAGCAACACTTTAAAGCACGTGTCTGGTTCTCCACTCGATTAGATTAGCAATTCTAGCTTAAGCTCTATGACAAAGAATATATATATATAGGCTCATGACAATCAGACACGTGGGTAGACACATACACATTCTAACGTAACTTAACTCAGGCCAAAGACAGAATTAGGTTTAACTAAACTTCACAATCAATTTCCTGTCATCACATAACATTAGCAAATTTCTCTGAACTCTGTATACAATTAGTTCATAATTAATTAGAAGAGCGACTTTCCGAGTTTACAAAAATGTTCTTTATGCTAACTAACTATGGGATCGGCTTTCTTAGCCTTAATTTTCACAATCAAGGAAAGTTCTACAAAATTCTTACTTGCAACCTTGCCAGCTAGTTCAGTACACTAGATCCTAGAGATCATGATTACGTTCCTCTTCCTTCCGGTAAAAGCCACATTTGGGCACTAGTTCACGGCCACGATGATACAGCATACTCGGAGATCGTCAAGAAAATTTCCGGTGGGACTTCTGGAATAGACCGTCACTGCTATTACAAACCTCCTATCATCATTGGTCTTCTGCTGGTGGGGAGTCATGTTCCGTCGGTCCTTGGAACGGCTGGACACAGGCACCTCTTCGAAGCGAGACCAGAAACGAGAGCTAGGAACAGAGCAATTTGGCCCCTCGATTCTTCCCTTTTATTCTACTCTCCCGATTCTTGGAACTCTTTCAGATTGGGTGACCTGGATTTTCTTGGGGGGGGGGGGGGAGGGGTCTTTTCTGTCATCCCTTTGCTGCTGAGTTTTGGTGTTAAAACCAGTAACTCGTTGACCTTCGTAATTTGCGCTAGCCTCAGGTCTACATTTTTAATCCTGTCTGAGCTATTTCTTTGTTTGTACAATTTCAGTGGTTCTTAATTTATTCTAATATTTTATCAGTTTCAATACAGCATAAATGAGTTAAATGTTAATTAAATTACAAGTATTTTATATTGATTTTATTTCCCAAGTAAAATCAGTATAGAAAAATTTTATTCTAAATTCTTTCTATACAAGATTTTACACCAGCCACGTCTTGTTCTCTATAAACTCTGATGAAGGCCGCCAACACCAAATAGACTGGAATCTAATGTCTAATATTCACAAATGTTACGATGAACTTGAAAGACATATCCAGGAGTCAAAAGATATCGCCCTCGATTCTATCCACATGAATAGCAACTTTAGTTATAATTTACCAGACTCACACAGCTCTGCTATTCAGTATTGGTGGTCTCGTGAGATCACACGCACACATATAAATGTAGCACGGACTCCAATTCAAACTTAATTACAATTTTTGAAAGCTCTGTTGTTGTAAGTGTGTAATGTTTCGTTGGCTTACCAAACGAAACTAGTTGTGTTCTTATTAAACTTTTATTCTTAATTATCTTGGTGTTTTAAGTTATTAAAATGATTGAACATACATATATATATATATATTTGTATTTTAATTAATTTTTTTATATAGTCTGTAATCTCTGCTCTAGAAACCAAAAGATGGAACTTTTTCAAGCCACTCCAGTCCTCCAATAAGCAGAGCAGTGGTCTCAAACTGGGTGATGAAATTCATCTTCGACATAAAGACAATCACAAAACATCCATGCCCATGGAAAACATACACTAATATTGAATTTCTTTTCAATATCGCTAGTGACAAGAAATATGCATGTGAACACATACACACACGTGCGCGTGCAGATGGATAGACAGAAATTTAAGCTTTAATTTGGATAAAGCATCTCTATAAGGTACTAAGAGAAAATGTTCTACATAATAAATTTGTATGTAAATTAACTTTATATAGGGTGACAGTGTTCATAAATTTATATGGGATAAGAGAGAAACTGACCACAAGACCAAATTAGTTTCTTATTTTGCTGTCCAAACTGGTTTAAAATATGGATTGAAAAATTAGAATAGAAAATAAACAGGTGATCAAATAGGAAAATGAGGAGTATACAAATGGTATCAATGGACAAACCATATTGAGACCAAAGATATCAGATAAAACAATGGAAATATAAGCAGAGCCATTTATAAAAAAATGAAAGATGAAAGATTAGCAAAATAAATGCCTGAGACAAACGTGACAAAAAAAACCAACCAAAGTATAATATTATGTCATACTCTCTCATCACATTTGATCAGAGGATGGCATATGAACTGCATCAAATGTCATTCTCTATCATCTAGAGAGAGAAAGGAAGTCATTCCAATTTAAGTTCAGATGGTGAAGTAAGGCCTCAGACTATCTTTAAACAAGCATTCAAATTTATACCAACATCAATGAAGTAAGTATGTTTCACACCATAGTATGTTATGGTCTGTATCTATTCCATGCTGTGCCAAGCCAGATTTTTCAAATTTAATGTTGCCAAATATTCTCTTTTCTACAGAATGTCCAGTTTGTTCAAAGTAAGAACAATGTTAACAGACGGAGCTTGGTAGAGACTAGAGGGGGACCATTCATCTCTTGAAGATAGAAATCATGCTGATAATTTGTTGATAGGAAGAAAAGTATCCACGAAATTGTATTTCTTAAGAATTCTGGAAATGGGTTCCAAGATGCCAGAAAAGTAAGGAATTGGAACTCGAAGTACTGATTCCTTGTTATTTGTGCTAAGAATATAGGAATTAAAAAGCTGTTGCATGGCTCTTTCTGCAAAAGCCATTGAGTTTCATATATCATTCAATATTTAACAGTTGGTGGTGTAATAGTTGCAGTGTAGAACAAATAGTATGAGTGTCTCGCAATAAAGGTTTTATAATTCCAGTCTTCTGTAATGAATGGTGAGCTGATTACTATTGAATACAGTGTCGAATTTAATTTACCTGATGGTGAACGAAGCAGCATATCTAAAAAAGGACAATTTGTTGTCTTTTCCATTTACATAGTACATTTAATTCGTGGATGTAGATTGTTTATATTAGACAAAAAAAGAAGTAACGTGTCTTCATTATGGGGCCATATAGCAAAAAAAAAAAAAAAAAACCGTCTAAAAACCTAAAATGAAGGCTGAGAGTGTAGGGATGAGAAAATTATTATTATTATTATATGGGCACATCCACGGAGTCTAAAGACTCATTGTGGAAGACCAAACTATCCACACAATCTATCATACCTCTCCTTGAACCCATTAACAGACATAGCACTCCCAAACGACTCTAGTAACCCATTCTGCTCATTCACAACTCTCCAAGCAATAAAATCTAGTCCTCCCCCCACCTCCCCTATTAACCACACCTTTATTCAACTTCCAGGAATGACCTCTTGTTCTGGCACCTCTAGCTAAGTGCTGAAGCATTTCCCCTGCATCAATCCTATAAAACCCATTAAGTTACTTAAATGATTTAATCATAACCAATTTCTGCAATCCACACACCCTCAATCTATCCTGATAGAAAAAGTAGCACAGACTACTCACCATCTTGGTCTCTCACCTCTGAATCTTCTCCACCACTTTCTCATTCAACTGCGGCACAGTAATCCAGATGTGAATGTATCAAAGCCTTGTTTGTTTGTTTGTCATGTGGAGTTCCTCCCAATTTTCCCCATCCATCCCCCTTAGGACTGGTTGAGGTTGTGCCCCCCAGTGAGGGACTTCTAATATGTATTTTTGACTGTAGACCCATGTGTGTTCATGAGGCCAGTTTGCCTGTTCTGAGGGACAAAAAACCTAAGTTTCTGGGAGAAAAACCCTCTACCTCTGTATGAGACTGGCTAACTCACCTTTAGTTGAAAGAGACCAAATAAAGGTTCTTCACGTCAATGATGGGAATCGAACCCAGGTCTTTCTGACCAAAGGGCTTTGTGTATACCGACAGAGCTACGGAGGCACATATCAAGGCCTTATAAAGTGGAATAACAACTTTCTTATCTCCACATGTTAGTGTGCTTTTCAATAGTCAAGTAATCTTATGAGCTACTTTAGCAACCTTAGGAATATGCCCTGTAAATTTTAACTCTCTGTCTACTATCGCTTCTAAATCTCTCGCTTCATCTATTTCCTGAAATACTCTTCCATCAATGTGGTATACAGCTTGTAATATATTTATCCCAAAATGCATAACTTTACATTTCTCCACATTAAACTGACACCCATTATCTTTTGACTATATTGATAGCCTATTTAAACTGTCCTCCAAACTCACCACATTGCCTTGATTAACTATTACTCTTCCTAATTTTGCATCAACTGAATATTTCCTTTCAGGTTATTTCCTATATCATTTATGTACAGATTGAACAGCAGTGGTCCAAGCACTGAACCTTGTTGGCACACCACTAGTCACCTGTTTTTACCTTGATTCTGCCCCTCCATATACTATTTTTGATATCTGTCCAGCAGCAACCATCATATCCACATAACCAATGTCACATCCATCTCCATTTGTTCTAATTTGCATAACAGAGTTCGATGTGGTATTCTGTCAAATGCTTTTGCAAAATCCAGTAGAATCATTATGTAGTCATTTCCTTTATCCAACTCAGTTGTTACTTTATTATAAAAAGTTAGTAAATTACTAAGGCATGATGAATCAAACCTTGGAGATTCAGTGGCAAACTCTGAAGGAAACATTGATTGATTCTGCCAGAGAGGCATGTGGTGAGGTTGTGTGCAAAGATAAAAAAATCAGAACTCCCTGGTGGACACAGGAAGTTAAAGAGGCAGTGAAGGAAAAGAAGAAAGCATATCAAAAGTTCCTGGCAAATAAGTCAGCTTTTACTCTTACAGAATACAGAGACAAATGTAAGAAAGCTAAACAGTGTGTAAAACTAGCTAAACAAAAGTCATGGGAGGACTTTGGCAAGAATATAGAAAATAAATATCAAGAAGGTGGCAAAATATTCTGGAGGTTGTTGAAGAAGCTTAGGAATGGAGGAAAGAGTGCTGTAAAAGGAATTAGAGATGATAAAGGTGAAATGAAAACAGGAGAAAAAGATATCCTTCAAGTATGGAGTAATTACTTTGAAAAACTGCTAAATGAAACAAGCAGTGATGACAGCACAGTGATAAAAAACACTGACCAGGCATGCAGTCAGGAATACATATCCATACTTGAAGTAGAAAAAGCCATCAAAGGCTTGAAATGTGGAAAGGCAGCAGGAGTAGATGATATTCAACCAGAAATGCTGAAGTATGGTGGTATAAGAGTCTTACAGTGGCTGCACTGCATAGTTCAGAAAGCCTGGACAGAGGGACGAATTCCCGATGATTGGAGTAGAGCTCTCATAGTACCCATATATAAAAAGGGAAATAAAACTGAATGTGAGAATTACGGAGGTATTTCCCTACTGAGTGTTCCTGGCAAGATCTATGCAAGTATACTTGAGAAACGGTTGAGAAGAATTGTGGAAGAAAAGCTTGGTGAAGAACAAGCTGGATTCAGGCCAAATAGAGGCTGTCAGGATCAGATCTTCACTTTACGACAAATAGTCGAGAAAGCATGGGAATATAACAAAGATCTGTATTTAAGTTTTGTCGATTTGGAAAAGGCATATGACAAGGTGCCAAGAGAGAAGCTATTCAATACGCTGCAGTTATATGGTGTCAATGGGGCATTATATCAAGCAATACTTAGTCTTTATTTGAGTTGTGAGTCAGCAGTTAGAATTGAAGGAAGTACAGGAAGATGGTTTAATGTTAAATCTGGTGTGAGACAAGGATGTACATTATCCCATCTGTTATTCATTATCTATATGGATCACATTATGAAGGAAAGTGGTATTAAACCTGATATCAAAATTGGAGATGTTAATGTCAGCTCTTTGCTTTATGCGGATGATGTTATACTTCTAAATAAATCCGCTACAAGTCTGCAAGATTCTCTGACTAAATTGAATAGCTGTTGTAATAGATATGGTATGAAGGTCAGCAATAAAAAGACAAAGACAATGAAAATAGGCAGAATCATTGAAAATGTCAACTGTGTTGTGAATGGAGAACCTGTGGAACAAGTAAAACATTTCAGCTACTTAGGCACAATTTTTACTGAAGATGGTAAAGTAAATATAGAAATAGACAACAGAATCAGCAAAGCTGGTATCGTGGGAAGTCAATTGAATAAATTCATATGGAATAAGAAAGAAATTAGTCGGAACACTAAATTAGCTGTATACAAGACTGTGTTCAAACCAATTTTAACTTATGGATCTGAGAGCTGGGTCAGAAGTAAAACACTTGACCAAAGACTAGAGACCGCAGATATGAGAGTCCTGAGAAAGATTAGAGGTATGAACAGATGGCATCAATGGCAATATCATATTAAAAATGAGGATATTAGGAAAGAACTTGACATTGTCAGCATCCAGGAATGTGTTAGCAGAGCTAATCTCAGATGGTATGGTCACCTAAATAGAATGGGAGAGGAAAGATTAGCAAAACAAGTGTTCTCTGCCAGGTTGGCAGGAAAACGACCCAGAGGAAGACCAAGATATAGGTGGATTGATACGGTACAAAGTGCCTTAGACGATAGAAATATAAGATCTGATAATGTTGGAGTCTTGACAAGTAACAGACTGATTTGGAGGAAAATTGTAGATAGGAAGTTAGTAATGATGTAATTTTTTCATGTAGTACTGTCATATCCTGTACACCCCTTGAGGGTACATGGCAGGAATTTGATGATGATGATGATGATGATCAACTCTTCACAAAGTCATATTGCCACTCATACAGTATCATATTCTTATCCACCCATTCTTCAATTTTCTTTTTGACCAATTTTTTCAGTACTTTTATGACATAAGGTATTGATTGGTCTATAATTTGCTACTGTAGTCCTAGAACCTCCCTGATGCAAGGAATTAGTTTGCCTCTTTCCACTCCCTTGGAACTCTACTAGATCTGAGACTTAAATTAAAGAGCCTAGTCAGATGCATTGCCAGTTCCTCTGCACATTCTCACAAACCCTGAGCTGATATCCCATCTTATCCCACAGGTGTATTTCCATTGAGATTCTGCAATATCCTATGAATCTCCAATTCATCCACCTCTGTTCCCACATCAGTGTCTGTCACATATGTTACAGCAATAACCTCACTTGGATGATATACCCTTGCAAAGTGGTCACTTAGTAACTCAACTATTTTATCTGCTTCTGTCACCTCATGACCATCATCACACATTAAGGTTAATCTTCCATAATCATTCTTTCTCTTACTTGCCACATAAGGAAAGAACTCTTTGGGATTTTGTTTGGCCTGCTCTGCTAGATTCTTCTCATAAGCTGATTTTGCCTTCCTTGCCTGAGTCTTGTGCTGTTCATGAGTTTGCTGATCACCTGTCTCCCTATATACCCTCCACAGCATTTTCTTCTTCTGCAGCTCATGCTTAATGATATTAATTATTCAATTCCTACCTGATTAACCCTCCTTACCTTAGGTATACAATTTAATGTTGCTTCCTCTAGATGCCCCTTAACTCCCATGCACTACTAACATCCTTCCCTTGCAGTGCTTCATGCCATGGCACAGATTCAAGCTTCATTCTAAGCTTGTCATAATCAGCTGCCTTGTAGTTGCATGTATACATACCCCTTCTTGACAGAATATTCCTCATGTTTTACAATCTCCCAATTCAAGACCACAAGGTCACTTTTGCCAATCATATTTCCTCTGATCCTATGACCAGGTCCAATACTCTCAACACCCCCTAGTCCCCTTCATCACATGCTGCCTCAAGTAGGTGTACAAATTTCATTTCCTTGCTGCCATGTGATCTTTCTTCCTTCCAGTCTATATCTCCATAGTTGAAGTCCCTCATAATAATCACTCGGCCTGCACTCATTGTACTAATTTGTCAATGCATGTCTTCCAGATCATCAATGGAGTCCCCTGGTCTATAACAACAACCAACTGTATATTTTGTTTTAGTGGCTTTGAACTCACCAAATTGTTTCAAATGATCTATCTCCTATTCTTTTTGGCTGTAATTCATCTGCTACCATCAGCAGTACCCCCCCCCCTCCAATTTTATCTATCCTGAATTTTGATGAAAGGATGTCTTCTAAATGTTCTAAATAAATTTAGCAAGTGTGGGGGAGAGTGGACTTCCCATTGTAGTTCCTTCAACTTGACTGTAAAACTTATTCTGACAAAATATCCAGAGTGCATAACAAAGTTGAATATTGTTACCATATCGTGTGGAAATGTTTCTGAAAGTAGATGTAGTGTATCCCTAAGAGGAATATTTGTGAAAAGAGAGTCTATATCAAAGCTAACTATTATATCAGTGGGTTGTAGGGAATCATTTTTTACTTTATCTAGAAAATCAGAAGAATTTTTTTATAAATAAGCAGGAGTTGCCAATCTCAGCTTTCAATGGGTGTTAAAAATTTGGCTATTCAGTAAGTAGGTGAATCTATGCAGTGACAACAATTAGATGAAGAGAAATGTTTTCTTATGAATTCTGGGTAAAACCTATAACCTCAGGAGTTGTAGCAAAACGAGTTCTAAGCTTTTCCATGGTATCTCCATTGAGACAACTTCATCTAGTAAAGAGTTCAATTTTTCTCTGAGTTGTCTATTAGTGGGATATGTTCATCAATCCATAAAAGTCACTCATAAAAGAGTGACTTCTTTTATAATTAGCAGGATCCATAAGAATAGTAGTATTCCCCTTGTTAGACTTAGTGATAATGAGATAACTGTTGTATCTTAAGGATTGTAACACCTTCATTTCAGATAAAGTGATGTTTTTGGTAGGATGGATGAAATTTCCAAATGAAGTTTAATAGTATCTTCACTAGGCAGAGTGAATAAATTCCATACAATGTTGAAAATGAATCTAAGTAATGTTTCTTTTTAGGAACTATGGAGAAAACATGTCCTTTTGAAAGAATAAGGGTTTCACTTACGGTTAACAGGCATCCTGGGATGTTTACTACCCAATTTTTTGGAACAGTATGAGGTGTGCTTTGCTTCACAACAAGGGAATTGAATTTATGATCTAAATGTTGGTTGTGTTTATTAAATGAACAGTGCAGAGAGAGTTTAGCCACAGTGAGAACTATACTGGAAGGTTGAGGGTCTACAGTTGAGGTAATAAAATGCCAGAGATCAGAAATAAGACTTAATAGGTAGTTCATGTTTAGCAGCTCACAGTTGATTGTGGACAAGTGATAAGCTTGAATTGAAATAAATATTATGAGCAGCTAGGGACTTAATCGATTCCTTCAGCTTTGCAAAGTTTGGAATAATCTTGAGATCATGGCATTTTTGAGAAACGAAATACTAGCTCGCAGCTTACCTTGTAACATCAATAATTTTCCAATTTTACCCCCCCCCCTAATTATCAACAAATTATCAGCATGGTTTCCATCTTAAAAAAAAGATAAATGGTCTCCTTTAGCTCTGACTGGTGTCTACCAAGTTCTGTGTGACTGTTCATTCTTACTTTGGATAAACTAGACACTCTACAGAAAAGAGAATACAACACCAATTTACATTAGCAACAGTAAATCTGAAAAATCTGGCTTGGCACAGCATCCTATGGTCTGAAACAAGTTTACTTAATAATGTTAGTACAAATTTGAATGCTTGTTTAATGAAAATGCCGAGGTCTTACCTCACTATCTGAACTTACATGGGAACAACTGCTTCTATGTAAGATACGGGAAAGTCTTATTTTAATCACACATCAATATTTTTATTTTATTTGAAATAGCTAATGAATTATCAATATTGCAATATTTGCTCATTTATACCATTGTGTTGTTTTATGTATAATCATGTGGATCTTTTTCAAATCAATCCATTGTTTGCGTTCTACTTTGTAATTAACTATTGTCACCACTGATGATGACAATGTAATATTTAAGCTGAAATATTTAGCCTTAAATAAATAGTATTATTTATCCCTTATGTTTTTTATGTTAATTCTTAGATCTGGGTAAAGAATATGTCATTGGCAGAAGTGTACACAGACATTTTTTCTGCTGAAAACCTGAACACATTACTAAAAGTCCATGAAGAGACATGATTGATTATTTGTTGAAATTGTCTTTCAATTATCATCATATTACAAGAGTACCAGTAAACTGTGAAGTCATTAATATAAAGAGCATTACCTACCACAGAAGGAAGCTTTAGTGACTGAAATAACCCCGATAGCAAAGAGCATCACACTTATGACAGAACCTTGATGAACACCATATTCTTGATAATATGGACAAGATAATGTGCTTCCCACTCAGACTTGGCTGGATAGAAAGTTTTTAATAATTACAGGAAGGTGCCCTCTGAGACCAAGGTTACAGAGGTCTTGTAATATGTCATATCTACAAGCTGTGTCATTTTTCGCATCTCAAATACATAGTTCTAAACAGACCAAATGGTCCACCATTGAACGATGTCTACGAAAGCTACGTTGTGTGTGTCAGAGAGAAGACTGCTGCTTTCTAAACAACAGAGAAGTCCACCATTAACCATCTTCTCCAATATCTTATAGAGACAGGTGATCAAAGTAATAGGTCTGTAACTGTTTGCTTGTATTGGATCCTTTCCTGATTTTGAGATGGCAATGACAACTGTCTTATGTCAAGAATCTACTCTTCCTCCATAGGTATTCTGTTGTATATTAACAAAAGGAGATCTATAGAAGATGGAAGATATTTTATCATCTTATAATGAATGTCACCAGGACCTACTGTACTGGGGTGAGACAGTAAAAGAGCTCTTTTTAGCTCCTCCTTAATGATGGTTGATTGACTGTATGGCTCTAGCTTCCCACTGGAAATTTTGGTGATGTTTCCCCTGTTGTTCTTTCAATATTAAGAATTCAAAAATCCTTAAGAATTGAAGCCATTGCTGAGATACTACCAAAAATTTCCCCCTAATTGTCTGCAATAGCTTTAGGATAGACAAGCAGTGTGTTTTATATCTACCTTTCATTTTCCAGATTTTATCCAGTGATGTTAATTGAATTTAAGATTGAGTTTGATTATGATGTCTAATGTAACATGCTCTGGTCCATTTTGGGATGGCAAATGATTCATGCCAAAAATTCAGAAACTCTTTTTCTGACAGTATTATGTTTTAACGTAAGAGATCCATAGAAGATGATGCAAGACATTTTATCATCTCATAATGGATGTCATTAGGACCTACTGCATTGGTATGGTATGAGAGTAAAAGAGCTCTTTTTAGTTCCTCCTCAACGAACTCAATGAACATGACTGTATGGCTCTAACCCACCGGTAGAAAAGTTTGGCCACTGTTTCTCTTCTTGCTCCTTCAATATTAAAAATTCAAGTAGATATTACTTGTTGATACTGTAGTTTTTTTCCCAAAGTATTTGCAATAGATTTGGGATCAGCAACAAGAACAACAACAACACATTCATTATGCTCCAAGGTAGATAAACTATGCATTCAATATCTATCTTTCATTTTTCAGAATTTATCCTGTACAATTTTTACACTATTGTTTGATTAATTGATGATGTAAATTGGATCCAAGATTGTTTTTGAGTGAGGTCTCGCATAATGTGCTTTGGTCTGAGCATGTTTAAAAGCTATTAGATTTGACGTGGTAGAATAGCTATGAAATATACTCTATTCTCTGTTTTGATCTTTTTTGGATGCTTGGTACTCTAGGTTCCACCACAGCTTTGGATTCAGCGAAAATCAAGATGAAGTTTTTGAAATTATGACTGTTACTAATTGGATAATACAATCTGTGAATCCCTCACTGTTTTAGCATTAAATTTTGCAAGATGGGAAAAAAAAGTCTTCCACAGTCAGCCTGGTCTGTTTTTACACATGGGCACCTGTGCAGGAGAACATGGTTCTTGTGAAGACTTAACTGAAAATAACAGGAAAATGATCATTCCATAGATGTCCTCTTCGACATCCCAAATGGGCAGTAGAAAAATGGCAGAGGAGCAGACTATAAGATCTCATGCAGAATACGAGTAGGTAGGCATATGGAAGAAGGTATTAACTATTATTAAGAAGGGAGAAGTCATGACTGTTAAGCATTCATTCATGATATGATCTCATTGATTCATGTTGGCACTTCCCCAGAGAGTGTTATGTCCATTAAAATCATCCACGAGAAGTATGGGCTGAGGCAGTTGCAATATAACATTATCAAGCTCAATCTCATTTAACTTGCAATCCAGTGGTAAGTAAATGGAACATACTGTAAAAAGAAATCTCACAGATGGTCAAATTGCTACTGCTTCTAGAGCAGTATTAAGCTGGACATGTTGGAAAGGAGCAGGATAGCTACTCCATTGTGAGCAAAACTATCTCCACTTCTGTTCTAATGAACAATAACCTTAAGGTTGGGTCTTCGCTAGGTTTTAAATGTTTTCTGCAAACAGAAATAGAAGCATGTGTTTCTGCAGTAGAACTTTGATATCAATATTTTGGCAAAACCATGACACTTTTATGTAGTTTTCCTATAGTTTTGGATTTGTATACTTGTCCAGTTTCTGAAATGATGAGAGCTTACCTTTGTCAGGCTTATATTTATCTGCTGATTTAGGAAATATGAAAGATCAGCATCCATCTCTTCTGGAAAAATATTTAATAAATCTGATGTGGCAGGATAGTGAGTTTACTTTTGATGGATAAAAATTGATATTTCTAAATCAATTTCTTCTATGGAAGTGTCTGGTGGTTTATCTTTAGGTAAGACTCTTGCCACAATTTTCTTGACAAGTGGGTTCTTATCAAATGCAATCATTTCTGGAGTTGCTTCAGGCTGTAGGTAGGTGAATTGATGTGCTCCACAGAGGAGAACTCATCATCAATTTCCTAATATATACCCTCAAGGGTGTTCAGGTTACTATGACAGTACTACATGATTAAGTTTATATTATTATTAATCTCCTATCAACAATTTTTCTCCAAATAAGTCTATTACTTGCAAGTACTCCAATATTGTCAAATCAAATATTTTGTGCTTCTAATGCAATTCTAACTGAATCAATACACCTAGACTTTGGTCTTCCTCTGGGTCTCTTTCTTGCCATCTAGGCAGCTAACCTTTCTTCACCCATTCTATTTAATATCAGACCTAATGCCACTTTCTTTCATAATGTGATCCATATACATGATGAACAAGAGTGGAGATAATGTGTACCTTATCTTATCCCTGATTTTATAGCAACCCATCTTCTTGTATTTTCTTCAATTTGAACTGCTGACCAATAACTTAAACACAGACTATGTATTGCTCTGTATAATGTTCCATTTACCCCATATAATTGTAGGGTTTTGAAAAGCTTTTTTTAGAGGATGAGTGCTCTTTTGAGCATTCAATCATAAAGTTTAGGTATGGCAAAATTATGAAGATAGTGGAACAGATATACAGGTTTGAGTTGCTATTGATATTTTCTTAACCGTCATCTTCTTAGCATTAAAAAATATCAGAATAGATGTGGTGGTGGTGCTAGCTTCCTTGTTGCATTGTGATATGATATATTTTGTTCTGTTATTATCTTTTATATTTCATTTTCATCCTTCCACCTCTGATATGAACTGGAGTAGACTAGATGATCTCACTGACAGTTGACACATTTTGACAATTGACAGCATGTCTAAACTGCCATGACAGGCAGTTTAGACATGCTCGTATTTCTGACATTTAAAGCTTCTCAGTGCATTAGGGATGCACAGCCTAACAGGACAATTGAGATACTTTGCTTTTGCAGATATTGGAAGTGTAGGTGCATCCAAAGTAAGGATGATGCATCTTGTCACAACCAGAGGACTGTCTCATACCTACATATCAAGACGCACCTCATACTTGTCACTCCATGATTTTTAAGCTCTGAACATATTTTCTTATCTGCACATCAAGGAGATCCCATTCTAATATCACTCTTCTAGAACTGTTTCGTGATTTATGAGGTGTTACTGTAATCGGAATTCCACCCAATGATGCTTCCACAAGGATTTCTTAACTATTTTCAGAAATCCTGCCAGTCCTTCAATAAAACCCTTACGAATACAGAAGGGCAATATTTTCCCTACTGACTTTTCACCTGTTGCATGGATGGTGAGAAAACAATGGTACATTTATACTGGCATCATGTCTTTTGTTTCTTACTTCTATTATCAAGTGATGTATCTACAGTATCAGTACTTGGTTAGGACCTTGTGAGAGTCTGAAAATTTTGACTATAAAGAACTCAGGCTGAAAGGATTTTTTTGTTCAGAGAGCTCCACAGTGGGTAGGGGAGCTCATGCGAGCTCTCCCCATCCACTATGGAGCCACACATGGATGCCCACTCACTAGTAAGCAATGACCATGTTTGGGAGTGGATATACTGGCACCAGAGCAAGCCTTCCCTACACTAAAAAAAAAAAAAAAAATCACTTTTTGAATTCAGAAGAATTTAAAATAGTATCACTGAAATTGGGGGAAGGAGGATACTAATTTAATGAATAAGAATAACATCTCTAAAACTAGAACTTACTCCTGGAGTCATAGGACCAAGAGGCTGTCCTCTAGGAGGATTCATACGTGGATTCATGGGTGTCATTCCTGGTGGTCCTTAAAAGAAAATAATATTTGGAATAATAAATATCAAAATAGTACTAATAAAATTCAAATACAATGGTATCTAGTGCTATAGCATTCTTTTCTCAACTGGAGAAACATCCTTAAAACCTCATCATAATGTAAGCAATTATCAGGACAGACTGAAACTATTACTATTATTATTTTAACATTCTGTTAAGCAATGTATGTCCATTTACATTGGACTCTGATGAACTCTAACATATCCAATTCCTACTGTATGCTGAAGTAAATGTAATGGCATAGCAAAAATTATGTTTAAGGCTGATTCAAGGAAAAAGTTGAAAGGATCTCAAGGAAATCAGTCCACCACAGTGTGAGATCAATTACCTCAAAGATGAAGGACAAAAAAAAAGTCAGCAGCAGAAGAAAGCAAGTAATGTACAGACTATTCCTTGGTTCCAAAAAAGGGAACACAGAACATGAGATTGTGATCTACAACCTCAAATTGTTTGGCATATTAAAAGACTATTGTTGGAAGTTTTTCCACTTGGTTATGCTATAAATTAAAGTATATAAAACAAGTATATAAATAAAAAATTATATACTTGGTTTAATTCTTTATCCAAGTGTAAGCAAACAAGTTTGTGTCTGAACTATTTTCAGGACTGGGGCAACTCATATATAGAAGCTTATAACTTCACACCACTTGCTTTAGTATCCCATAATGCAAAGCATTACGGGAAGGGTCACTACCCAGATCGGTTTCGACCTTTATTGAAGTCTCATCAGTGGGGCCCAGACCCAAAGGTGATACCAAGGTTGAAGTAATGCAGAAGTCATATTTTCATATACGAGTTGCCAAAAGGTGTCACACCTTTTGGCAAGTCTGGCTCCCACTGACGAGACCTCAATAAAGGTTGAAACCCAAGTTGCCCCCAGTCCTGAAAATAGTTCAGGAGCAAACTTGTTTGCTTATACTTGGATAAAGGATTAAACCAAGTATATAATATCTTGGTATCTTTAATTTATAACATAACCAAGTGGAAAAACTTCCAACAACTAGCTCTAATCCAGAGTAATTTAATAATAAGGTCACTAAATTTAATTTTAATCTTAGCATGGAATGTAACAGGTTTATGCAACTTTTTCTTTTCATTGGAAGCAACAGTATCCTTACTTTGAATTTTATCTGCCATTATTAACAACAATCAAATAAAACAATAGTTATAAACTGTTTATAATCCACAACAAAATACCAAAACAAGGATGTAGTAAGCAATGTTATAATCAAAGAGTTCATGAAAATAGCTCATCGTCTGATACACAGGAGCATCATATGAGTGAATGCAGCATTGTATAAATGGACACTGGTTATAATCGAAAAGTGTCGTTATGACTGAATCATCACAGAGTGGAGTATTACTATAATGTCATTCAACAGTACAATCTATATATTTCATTAAAAAAATTCAACATAACCATAGGCAACATACTTAGAAATACTTTACTTAATAATCAAAACACTAACCTTTTATCGCTATATTAATTGTTATTCAAAATTTACAGCAATCGATTATATCTTTTAATGTGAATCATACCAATGAAAGACTATAATATCTATATTATATTAATTAGCATTAATAACATAGGTGAGCTAAGAGCAAGATAATCATTTATCTAAATATGTTATATATAAATAATTATTTAAATAATGATACCAACCTATTCTAAGTATATTAATTAATTATAAAATGTCCTGAGTATCTACTTGTAAAATGCAGCTAACCTCCTCTTTCATTTTGGCTCACATTTTATTTATATAATTTTATCAATGTTTGATATTGCACTTATTATTTATTTTTTAGATAACTGAGTGAAATCAGCTGAATGATGAAGCTTGCAACAGTATAAGCATCATTTTACGTCATCATCATCATAATGCTAATTACAGATATAGACCATATTGGTCTGTTCTGGTCTCATTATCCATCTAATATCCTTTTTTGAGGTCTACCCAGCCGTCACTTTCCAATTGGTTTATATTTTATTATTCGTTTAGGATATCAGTTGTTGGCAATTTGGTTTACATGTTCTATCCATTTTTGTATAATTGTTTAGTTTTTCTTCTATTGATTTTGTTTTCAGTTCTTTTAAAATATCGTTGGGGTGCTTAAGGGTCAAAGCTGTATAACTGAGAGACCCCCACATTGCCTTTAAAGGAATGCGGAGAACCGACCAGGGTTTCTGACCTAATGTCCTATCCTCACCTTCTCGTGGTGCACCCTGTTGGGTATCTACTTGGATACTGAACGAATGAGGATGGGCTGGCAATTTGGGATTAAGCCGACCAAATTGTATTCTTATTGGTTAAACCAAAATAAAAAATGATGGTACAACATGACAAAATTTTGTGCCGGCTGGGGCGTCGCCCGGTTATACAAGGTCCCCGTTGTTTTCGCCAGGGAACCAGGGCGAGCAGCAAAAAGTCAGCTACTGGAGCAAATCTGAAAACAAACCCCAACTCAACATCACCAGAGTTAAAGATCGGTACTATCAACATAAGAAGCCTGAATGGCAAAGAAATGGAGCTGGCTGAGGAATTAGATAAGTACCAGATCGACATAATAGGGGTGACTGAAACAAAAAAGACCAAAACTGGTGAGATCTTTCTGAGCAATAAATACAAAATGTTATATTCAGGCAATGACAATCGAGCAAAAGAAGGAGTAGCCATAGTATTCAACACAAAATACAAGGCTAATCTTCTTGAATGGCAGTCAGTCTCAAGTAGGGTAATGTGGGCAAATATGAGAATGGAGAACTGGACAATGAGACTTATTTGTGTCTATGGTCCCACAGAAGGCTCTACTAAGGTAGAAGTGGAGGAATTTTTTGAGTCTTTAGAAAAAGCAACTGACACAATGAAAAAATAAAAGTTGGTCCTTGTTGGGAGTAGGAAGTGACTGTCAGACATACAAAAATGTTTTGGGAAAATTTGGAGAAAAGAGCAAAGCTAATAATAATGGCAAATAGCTGTTGGATTTCTGCTCAGGACATGGACTAGTTATTACTAACACCATGTTCCAACATAAAAATGTGCACAAATTCACATGGAGAGAAGAGGCTAGGAATAAGAAAAGTCTCATTGACTATGTTATTGTTGATAGTGATGTTTTCTCCCTAGTGCAGGACACCAGAGTGTACAGAGGATTTGAAGGAAGTGATTACTATTTAGTCTTGAGTAGGATAAAATTGAATTTCATATTGAAAAGAATAACATGTAGGAAAGTTTTAAAGCGAATAAAAGTTGAGCAGCACTCAGATGTGAACTGTAGACTAAAATACACAAAGATTATTGAAGAAAAAATGAAAGAGTTTGAGAACAGGAATCAAACCTTGGAGATTCAGTGGAAAACTCTGAAGAAAACATTGATTGATTCTGCCAGAGAGGCGAGGATAAAAAAATCACAACAAATGAGACTTATTTGTGCCTATGGTCCCACAGAAGGTTCTACTAAGGTAGAAGTGGAGGAATTTTTTGAGGTTTTAGAAAAAGCAACTGACACAATGAAAATGGAAAAGTTGGTCCTTGTTGGGGATCTAAATAGTAGAGTAGGAAATGATTGTGAGACATACAAAAATATTTTGGGAAAATTTGGAGAAAAGAGCAAAGCTAATAATAATGGCAAATATCTGTTGGATTTCTGCTCAGGACATGGACTGGTTATTACTAACACCATGTTCCAACATAAAAATGTGCACAAATTCACATGGAGAGAAGAGGCTAGGAATAAGAAAAGTCTCATTGACTATGTTATTGTTGATAGTGATGTTTTCTCCCTGGTGCAGGACACCAGAGTGTACAGAGGATTTGAAATTGGAAGTGATCACTATTTAGTCTTGAGCAGGATAAAATTGAATTTCATATTGAAAAGAATAACATGTAAGAAAGTTTTAAACCGAATAAAAGTTGAGCAGCTCTCAGATGTAAACTGTAGACTAAAATACAGAAATATTATTGAAAAGAAAATGAAAGAGTTTGAGAACAGGAATCAAACCTTGGAGATTCAGTGGCAAACTCTGAAGGAAACATTGATTGATTCTGCCAGAGAGGCATGTGGTGAGGTTGTGTGCAAAGATAAAAAAAATCAGAACTCCCTGGTGGACACAGGAAGTTAAAGAGGCAGTGAAGGAAAAGAAGAAAGCATATCAAAACTTCCTGTCAAATAAGTCGGCTTGTGTTCTTAGAGAATACAGAGACAAATGCAAGAATGCTAAACAATGTGTAAAACTAGGTAAACAAAAGTCATGGGAGGACTTTGGCAAGAATATAGAAAATAAATATCAAGAAAGTGGCAAAATATTCTGGAGGTTGTTGAAGAAGCTTAGGAATGGAGGAAAGAGTACTGTAAAAGGAGTTAGAGATGATAAAGGTGACATGAAAACAAGAGAAAAAGATATCCTTGAAGTATGGAGTAATTACTTTGAAAAACTGCTAAATGGAACAAGCAGTGATGACAGCACAGTGGTAAAAAACACTGCCCAGGCATGTAGTCAGGAATACATATCCATACTTGAAGTAGAAAAAGCAATCAAAGGCTTGAAATGTGGAAAGGCAGCAGGAGTAGATGATATTTGACCAGAAATGCTGAAGTATGGTAGTATAAGGGTCTTACAGTGGCTGCACTGCATAGTTCAGAAAGCCTGGACAGAGGGACGAATTCCCGATGATTGGAGTAGAGCTCTCATAGTACCCATATATAAAAATGGAAATAACACTGAATGTGAGAATTACAGAGGTATTTCTCTACTGAGTGTTCCTGGCAAGATCTATGCAAGTATACTTGAGAAAAGGTTGAGAAGAATTGTGGAAGAAAAGCTTGGTGAAGAACAAGCTGGATTCAGGCCAAATAGAGGCTGTCAGGATCAGATCTTCACTTTACAACAAATAGTCGAGAAAGCATGGGAATATAACAAAGATCTATATTTAAGTTTTGCAGATCTGGAAAAGGCATATGACAAGGTGTGCCAAGAGAGAAGATATTCAATACACTGCAGTTATATGTGAATGGGGCATTATATCAAGTAATACTTAGTCTTTATTTGAGTTGTAAGTCAGCAGTTAGAATTGAAGGAAGTACAGGAAGATGGTTTAATGTTAAATCTGGTGTGAGACAAGGATGTACATTATCCCCTCTGTTATTCATTATCTATATGGATCACATTATGAAGGAAAGTGGTATTAAACATGATATCAAAATTGAGATGTTAATGTCAGCTCTTTGCTTTATGCGGATGATGTAATACTTCTAAATAAATCCGCTACAAGTCTGCAAGATTCTCTGACTAAATTGGATAGCTGTTGTAATAGATATGGTATGAAAGTCAGCAATAAAAAGACAAAGACAATGAAAATAGGCAGAATCATTGAAAATGTCAACTGTGTTGTGAATGGAGAACCTGTGGAAAACATTTCAGCCACTTAGGCACGATTTTTACTGAAGATAGTAAATTAAATATAAAAATAGACAACAGAATCAGCAAAGCTGGTATGGTGGGAAGTTAATTACATAAATTCATATGGAATAAGAGAGAAATTAGTTGGAACACTAAATTAGCTGTATACAAGACGATACTGAAGATAGTAAATTAAATATAAAAATAGACAACAGAATCAGCAAAGCTGGTATGGTGGGAAGTTAATTGAATAAATTCATATGGAATAAGAGAGAAATTAGTTGGAACACTAAATTAGCTGTATACAAGACGATGTTCAAACCAGTTTTAACTTATGGATCTGAGAGCTGGGTCAGAAGTAAAACACTAGACACAGCAGATATGAGAGTCCTGAGAAAGATTATAGGTGTGAACAGATGGCATCAATGGCAATATCATATTAGAAACGAGGATATTAGGAAAGAACTTGACATTGTCAGCATCCAGGAATGCGTTAGCAGAGTTAATCTCAGGTGGTATGGTCACTTAAACAGAATGGGTGAGGAAAGATTAGTAAAACAAGTGTTCTCTGCCAGGTTGGCAGCAAAACGACCCAGAGGAAGACCAAGATATAGTTGGATTGATACGGTACAAAGTGCCTTAGACGATAGAAATATAAGATCTGATAATGTTGGAGTCTTGACAAGTAACAGACTGATTTGGAGGAAAATTGTAGCTAGAACTTAGTAATGATGTAATTTTTTGATGTAGTACTATCATATCCTGTACACCCCTTGGGGGTACATGGCAGGAATTTGATGATGATGATAAAATATCTTTGTTCCTTTTTTGGTCTAATAATGTGTATTTTGCAGCTCTTCTCATAAATCTCATTTCACTTATTTTTATTCTTTTTACATTTTAGTGAAATGCTACTGACACTAGGATATATACAATTTATAATTAAAAGAAACACACGTATTAACCACAGTGAAAATTATTTAATTGTAAATATTTCATCCTAAGCATCTTAGGACATCATCAGTACAGTAGTTTAAACAATAATAGGAATAACATACAGTTAGGGCGCATGATTACAATAGAATCTTATTAAACGTGCGTAACTTGTTACAGAAGTTTAAAAAAAAAAACTAATAATAATTATTTTACACAATTTTGTATAATACGTGTGTTTCTTTTAATTATGATCTCACCACAGGTTTCATTATTTAAAAAAAAAATATATATATATATACAATTTATGTCCATTCATTCTGCTCCAATTATGATAACCACATCAGAAAAAATTAGGTAGCATAATGAAATTATATTCCCAATTTGTTCAAAACTGGCTGAATGATGTAACCTGGAGATGTGACTATGAATAAACTATCCAATACACACACACTTCTCCCTTCATTTCTAACTAGGCTATAGTAAACAATGTAGAAATGCTATATGCCAAATTTTGTCAATAATGGCGCAATGAAGCATTTGCACCCCCCCCCACACACACACACTTAATCTTAATTTGAATGGGCTGAAATTCTTATATAGATGAATTAAATACAAGAAACAAATATAAAAATCTTACCGATTTTTCACAGTATTTCCTCTTATTGTATGCTCCCCCTACTCCCTTTCTCTTCATCTATATAAATCCCAAACTATTCTTGAATTTAAAAACTTAAAAAAATTTACAAAAAATTTTCTTCTACATTCACTTCACCAACATTTGTTAGAAACTCCATCCTAAATCACACGCATAACCTGTAGACATCCAAATCTGATTTTCTATTTCTTACTGAATTCCAAATCTCTGTCATATAGCCACAGCCCACTGACACTGTTCAAATCTCATATGATTCCATCTGCCATAAGGGTGGTACTTGAACTTTGGTGTTTCTGCTGTTTCTCAATTCTGAAAATCATTCCAACCTCTAACTTTTAATCCATGATGCTTGATGTTAAATTCAAGGAAGTTATTTTCCTTGACTTTAATGTACATTCAAATTGGATTCCTTTTTCGAATTCTACTGAACAAACTAAAAGAGAAGAAGTGGTACAGTCATACCCCGAAGTTACGCAGTAGGTGGGACCAACAAAAAGCACGTAAGTCGAATTCGCATAAATCAGGTTTAATTTTGCATACAGACATACAAAATATTAGTTAATTGGGACCAAAGGTTTACAAAAACACCTATATTTTTAAGAAATATAATCATAATTATAGTTTTTCGTACATAAAAAAAAAGAAAGTTATTTCGATGTCAATGGTTTCATAAAATCTAATGGATTCGTCTGATGGCATAATATCTTTTTCTTGTCACGTAAAATTTCTTCATAGCAAGCTAATGATTTTTTATTCCTTACCTTGTGGCTACAATTTTGTATACAAGTCCTCCAAAATTTGTAAACTTTTCTTTTATGATTGTTTTTACTGTGGATTCCTGTAGATCAAACTTCTTTGCTAACTCACAAATTTTCATTCCGCCTTCAAAATCCTTAATGGTGTTGAGTTTTGTTTCCACAGTCAATGTTTTTTCTTTTTTTGCTAGCTGCAGAAGAATCGGACTTGCTTCTTTTGGACGACTTTATTATTTTTTGTGATAAAATTTTTATCAAGAACATAACATTAAACAATCGCAAGGTTTGTAGACTATAAAAATCGTGTATGAATGGAGACCACGCGAAACACGTCAGTGCTTGTTCACAGCATGTGTGACACTGGCGAATGCAGCCGGCGCCAGAAAGATACGACTAGTGGTGAGGCGTAAAGCGGGATGGGAATACGTACATATATGAAACCGCGTAACTCCAGATTCGCGTAAGTCGGGGGTATGACTGTATTTGTTATTAAAAGAACACGCAAGACCACAGTAATAACTTTTTAATTAATAAGGTACAGATATTTCATACTAAAACTAATAGTACATCTTCAGTGTCACACAAACAGTTATAGGAATGGAATACAAGTAACGAACATTTCTCTAAAAACAAGAAGAGATATTTGCTGTAAGTAATGATTCAAAACAAATCATTCATTATCCAACAATTTTTTCCATGCACTCAACACTGAATCTTTTCTTGACCTGTTCTCCTTTCGGATACGGTAATATCCTACCTTACAAAGCTTTGCTTTATGACAATCCATTCATACAACGCATTTCAATTATTATATGATGCTACACTCACTCATACGCTTTTAGCAACAGGGCACTCCAGTGAATCAATCATGAGATTATTGCTTGCTACATCTCTCTCTCTGTGTTTTGGTCTTTCGCTATGAATTATAAACTGTTTATAGCTATTATTTTGTTTTATTGTTGTTAATAATGGCAGAAAAAGAAATCAAAGTAATGATGCTGTTGCTTCTGGTGAATAGAAGACAAGTAAACCTATTACGTTAGATACTAAGATTAAAATGATTAAATTTAGTGAAGATGGTGTATTGAATTATTCACACTAGTTATTAGCATAATTATTTATTATTATTAACATTTGACCTCCATAGAGTCAGAGACTCATTGTGGGAGGTACTCACTATTACATACAATGCTCATCCAACCGAGTCTCAAACTGATTCAATGTGTCCACATCCACAACACAATCAGGCAATGCATTCCACTTACCAACTGCCCTCCATGCAAAGAACCTGCTTCTCACTCCTTTGCTCACACCCTCCTTATACAGTTTCCAGCAATGGCCTCTTGTTCTACTCCCCCTCTCCCATATCTACCTGATAACAACCCCTGACCAGCTTATATGTCTCAATCACATCCCCCCCTCTTCCTCCTATTCACGAGGCTCTGCAACTTGTATTCTCTCAATCTGTCCCCATACTCCACATTCCAAAGACCACTGACTACCTTTGTGAATCTTCTCTGTACCCTTTCCAACATATCCTCATCACCATGAAAACCTGGCGATCAAATCTGTGCACAATAATACATATGAGGCCTGATCAAGGCCTTATACAATGGAATCATAACCTCTCTATTTCTGCATGTCAGGGTTGTCTGCATCATTGCCATTATTCGATGTGATGTCTTCACAACTTGTGCAATGTGGCCCTTGTCTACCATTACTCCTAGATCTCTCATCACCTCTGCTTCTGTTAAAGTTTCCACACCAAGTGTATACTTTGTAACCCATCGTTGTTTACCAAATCTCAAAACCTTACACTTGGCAACACTGAATTGACAGTTCCACTTACCTGCTCATTCATAAAATTTATTCAAGTCCTCTTGGAAGACATCAGCCTGACTGTGCACTGCTCTCCAGTTTTGCATCATCCGCAAACAGCTGGATATCATTAGTTAAACCCAACCCAATATCATTAACATACAAATTGAACAATGACCCCAAAACTGACCCCTGCGGTACACCACTGGTGACCATTCTCTTTCGAGACACTGCACCCCCATATACAACTTTCTGATACTTATCCGACAGCAAGTCACTGATTCAATACAGAAGTCTGTTATCCAATCCCATCTGTTTCAGTTTATTTAAGAGCTTGTCGTGTGGCAGGCTATCAAAAGCCTTTGCAAAATCCAAGTACACCACTGTATATGCATCTCTCTTGTCCAAGGTATTTGTCACCATGTTATAGTACATAGTAAGTTAGTGAAACATGATCTTCTCTTAACAAACCCATGCTGATAACCACAGAGAATACTGCTGTTATCAACCCATTTCTGTATCCCACTTCTCACCAATCTCTTCACCACAACTCCAGATATACAGACCAGCCTATAATTTGAAGCTACAGCCTTATCACCGCCTTTATGCAGTGGAACAATTTTACCCTCCCTCCACTCTCTTGGAAACCTGTGCTGTTGCAAAACTCTTATCAAACTGATATGCCAATGCTACTGCCAGTTCCCTGGATCATTCCCTTAAGATGCATGGTGATATGTCATCAAATCCTATTGCCTTATTAACATAAAGGTTATTTATTTCCTCAAATACCTCCTGCTCACTCACAATTAAATTATCTTCTCCTATGTCCTCTATACTTAAGTTCCTCATTATTCCACCCTGATCAGGATGAAATGCCTTTATAAATTATTTGTAAATGTAACAATCTTATTGCTGAAATGGTAAAACTTAATGGTGAAGATTGATCACCAAACTGGTGATAAGTCTTTGCCACTTTCTTAGAGTTTTACCAAACAATATTTGGTAAAACGCTTAAGTTTTACCAAATTTATACTTAGAGAAACACTTGTGTTCCTCTAAGTTAAGCTATTCAGAAAATTATGTGAAAATCATTTGAAATATTTCATTTACAAAACTGACATAAATTAATGATTCATTTACTTCATTTATACTACATACATGACTGCTTAAGCAGTCATCAATTACATGCATCCACAAGGGGCTGAGAAGGAAGCAGTGATTCACTATACAACAGTGGTTGGAACTTAATATGTTGTATGACTGGGGTATGATTGTACACAGCTAAGGTGATTGCCTTTCTTGGTAATTCAGATCACAATCTCATCCATGTTTTATCTCCTGTGGAATGTCCTACCATCAGCCATTCACATCTTCAAGCAATTTGGCATTACAATAATACCAAGTGGGAAAATCTTTGTGATTTTTACTCCTCCTGTTCCAATTGTCAAGATACTTATTGCAGAAATGATCCATGCTGGAATAATGGAGATTTCATTCCTCACTATGTTCAAAATTCCCACTCTATATCTAACCCATCATTTTTCAAAAAGTGTGACAGTGCAGTCCACAAACAGTAAACAGCTTATCATTAGTGGCTGAGACTGAGACAAAAACTTCATTTACAGCCTACACCGAAGCCCAGAATACTTGCAAAATTATCATTAAATGAATTAAGTCTGATGCAGAAAACTTGCCATTTGTGCAAATGTTATTCCACCTCATGTACTTGAAATAGTAGCATTGTAACATCATCTAAAGACGAAGCTGACATCCTGACATCATTCTCCTCATCCAACTCCTACAAAGGTGAATGCAAATCACCTCCCTCCTCCTTTATCTGGAACAATGCCTTACATGCTTCCTGTAGCATTTTGTCAGAAAGACATCAGAGGAATTTAACGCCTGGATACCAAAAACGCTTGTGATCCTGATGTGCAACGGAACTAACACCTGTTCATTATCATCTAAACACTACGAGGGTGGTCTGAAAAGTTGTAGGCCTAACAATGAAAAAACAAATTTATAATTTCAAAATTATTTTTATTTTCCAACATGATCTCCCTTAAGACTAATACATTTATTCCAGCGATGCTCCAGCACCATTATCTCATCCCTGCAGTGGTTCTCAGTAAGATCTGCAAAATACCCCTCTACAGCTGCAATCACCTCTTGATTCAAAGAAAAACGCTGACCAGCGAGGAAGAGTTTTAGTTTTGGGAAGAGATAGAGGAAGCCAAATCTGGGGAATAGGGTGGATGTTCCAACAATTCATAGTGCAGATCCCTTAATTTTCCCACTGCAAAAACAACTTTGTAGGCATGTGCATTGTCCTGATGAAAGATGATTTTTTTCTTCTGCAAACCAGGTCTTTTCTTATGAATTTTTTCGTCTAGTCTGGTTAAAAGATTGGAATAATATTACCTGGTTATTGTTTTACCCTTTTCAAGATAATAAACAAAATGCCTTTAGCATCCCATGACCTTTCCTGCTGATGGAACCAATTTTGTCTTCTTTGGCGCTGAACAACCAGTTTCTGTCCACTGTTTTGACTGCTGTTTGGATTCTGGTGTGCAACGGTGAATCCAAGTCTCATCCATAGTAATAAATCGATGCACAAAATCAGTTTTATTCTTGTTAAAATGCTCCAAGCACTGCTCAGAGATTTTCATGCAAGTGCGTTTTTGATCTGCTGTGAGCAAGCGCAGCACCCATATTGCACAAAGCTTTTTCATTTACAATTCTTCATGCAAAATACATCCTACATGTTCTTTTGAAATGCCTATAGTCTCAGCAATTTCATGCACTTTGAATCTCCGGTCATCCATTACCATATCGTGCAATTGATCAATGATTTCTGGTGTTGTTACACTTTTTGGATGTCCTTCACGTGAATCATTTTCAAGGCTGGTAGGGACACGTTTAACATTGACTGTGCACTTCTTAATTGTCAAAAATGAAGGAGAAGAGTGCCTATAAACTTTTAAGAACTTCGAATGAATTTCTTTTGGTGTTAAACCTTCTTTTACAAAGAATTTTATAACCGCACGATACTCAATTTTATCTATTTCAAAGGATACAGACAACACTTTTGCTTCAGACAGCTGTATAAAAAAGATAGAATGATTTGCAATTTCACATGGATGCTTATGAAAGATGTACCAACTTAGAAAAAAATCTCACCAATAGTGTTGCCATCTATAGTCAAGGCCGAGAACTTTTCACACCACCCTCATATATCATGCATTCACCATACAGCATGGAAGCAAGTCACATACAGTCAGTTCTAAAAAATGAGCAATATCTACATTCTGACTATCAACATACCGCTTTCACCTCAGTGATGTCCAAAGTAATGGAGAGGGTCATCAATAATCAACTTAATAATCAACATTTTAAGAAATGTCAACTAATTAACTACAATGTAGGTTTTGCCAATCAAGATTCACAGCAGGTTTGGCCTACATCACCCATCTCTGGAGATGTACCATAAAAAAGTTTGGAGAAACGTGTTGTGGACAACATTTCCAAGGCATTTTATAGTCTGACATTGCTCAGCAATTGCTATCTTATGGTCTGCCTTCCTCCCATTATAAATGGATTGGCAGTTTTCTCTCAGGTCGTTTACTATGTGTAACTGTGGATGATATTCTCAGTTCAGATTTTCCTGTTAAATACAGTTATTCCTCAGGGCTTCGTTATTTCACCCACTCTCTTCCTTATTTGCATGTGTGTATATATATAAGGAAGAGGGTTATTTTATTATAACCCTCTTCCTTATATATAGAGTTGACCCTTGAACAACACAGATTTCAACAGCTTATACACAGATTTTTTTCAATAAATATAATGGAAAATATTTTGGAGATTTGTGACAACTTGAACAACTTACAGACGAACTGTATAGCCTAGAAATATCAAATATATTAAGAAACAGTTAGCTATGTCATGAATGCATAAAATGTATGTAGACACTAGTCTATTTTATCCTTTACTACCATAAAATATGCACAAATCATTATGAAAAGTTAAAATTTATCAAAATGTACCCACACAAACACTTATAGACCGTACATGGTGCCATTCAGAGTCAAGAGAAATGTAAATAAATGCAAAGATGCAGTATTAAATCATAACTGCATAAAATTAACAGTTATTAATTAATTAGCATAAAATAAAAATGTATAACAATTCATTCATTAGTGTATAGGCTAGGCCAACGTGAAGCAATCATATCGATTACACTAGGCTACCATAAAGCAATCATACTGCTGCTTCTTCATTATCATTGTGTGAATTGTTATACCTGTAAATAAATATTAATTTTTTTTTTTCGCATTATCTTTTCATTTTTGATGTCTGTATTTTGTATCATCTAAGACAATATTGATGTAGGTACTGAAATACGATTCATCTTGTATAGAGATGATGTAAACTTATATTGATAAATACAGTACAGTACTGTAGTGGGCTATTAGTAGTTACGTTTTTGGGGAGTCAAAAGTTATATGTAGACTGTGATCCCTAATCCCCCATGCTGTTCACTTATATATAAATGACCTGTTTTCAATGACTGCAAACCCCATTCATAGTTACTGTAAATGTGGTGCATGTCACCTATCTTCTAGGATTGTATCATCTTTATCTAAGTTTGTACAATACTGTCACAATACAATAGGGACTGCTGGTGGTGGGGGTGTGTTGGAGTAGTAAAATTATATCCACACTGCTGTACAAAGATGTCTTCTCATTTTGTAACATTAAAAGTGAATTATACAATCTTATAATATGTATACGAATTACACAACTGAATAATTAATTTACTTTCTTACCTTTACTATTTTCATCCTATAAATTTTCAATATTTCTATATCAGAATATCAGAGATATAAACCCATATAAATATTGCTGTATTACAAATGCTCTTATATGTAAAATTTTCTTCTTTTTATAATGAACCAATACAAATTTAAAAATTTGAAGGTTTTAGGCAGTCATGAATTTGCTGTTCAAAATATGATGACAAGCTCAGAAACTATATACTTTTTTTATGTGGCTTGCACCCATGAAAGATTTATTTATTTTTTACAAGGCACAAAAACTTCCTTTACAGATCAGACATGCAACTTTTTCAAGCCACTTCAAGTCTTAAATAAGCGGACTGTAGTCTCACACTGGACGACAAAATTTACATCCACCTAAAGACAATCACAAACATCCATGCCCACGCAAAATTCAAACCCACAGTCTGTTTGCTGGAGAGCAGATATATGCTAACCACTAGGCCAACTAGGTAAAGCAACTTGCATTATATACATATTACAAAATAGTAATCCTTTATCATTTAGAAAAACTGAGCCAAACAATACCACAATAACATGGGTGCACAGGGAAGGCTAAGAGGATTTCTATTGATTAAGATGAAATATAAATGGCTGGTAATAGAAAGTTTTTACACTTGATAGCAAAGTAAATCATACTTGACAAGAAATTAAATTCTTGTTTACTCCTTTATCCAAGTGTGAGTTGACAAAGTTTGTGCATGAAATGTCTTCATGACTAGGCTACTAGTATATAGAGGGCATTGACTTCACATCGATAGCCTCAGTATCTCATAATGCATAGCACTACACACTTCCTCTTGGATGTGTGTAGTGCTATGCATTATGAGAAGGATGACTACCTAGACCCAGGAAGATACCAAAGTTGGATTAATGCAGAAGTCATATATTTTCCATATATAAGTAGAAAAAAAAAAAAAGGTATATTTAAAATACTCTGGATTAGAGATAGTTGTGGAAAGTTTTTTCACTTTATTACAAATTTAATTAAACTTGACAAATTATGTTCACCTTTAATCCTTTCATGTTTCCAGAAATTACATTCCTGTTTAATTCTTTATCCAAGTGTAAGCAAACAAAGTTTGTGTATGGAGTATCTTCAGATTAGAGGCTAGTGTATATAGTCACTAGCCTCTTGTATATAGAGGCTAGTGACTTCATACTGAGGCAATTGGCGTGAAGTCAACAGCCTCTATATACATATACATACAAGTATTTTTGATGCATGATGATATATATCCTCAGGATATATATCAACATGGTTTTGTTAAGTGGTACTTCTGGATTTTGCTAAGGCTTTTAACAGGATACCCCATTGAATACTGTTGTGCAAATTGGAGCAGAGGGGATGGATAATAAACTGGTGATATGGATAGGAGAATGGTTCAGTGAGAGATACCAGAAGGTGGTGTATGGAGGAGCAGAGTCCAAGATGAGGCAGGTGACCAATGGTGTGCCTCAGAGCTCTGTGCTTGGGCCATTGTTGTTTAATTTGTACATAAATGATATAGGAAATGGCTTAAAGGGAGATATTCAGTTGTTTGCTGATGATGCAAAGTTGGGTAGCTCAATGAAGAATCAAGTTGATGTTGAGAGTTTGCAGGATTTAAATAAGCTGGAAAAATGAGCAAAAGGTAATGGATGTCAGTTCAATGTGGAAAAATGTAAAGTTATGCATTTTGGGTTCAAAAGATTACCAGCTGTGTACTATATTGATGGAATGGTACTCCAAGAGATTGATGAGGCTAGGGACTTAGGGGGTGTTAGTAGATAGGGAGATGAAGTTCAGGGGACACATTGCTAAGGTGTCCAAGATTGCACATAGGATTACTTGGTTATTGAGGAACACACTAACATCCAGAGATAAAGAGGTTATTATTCGCCTTTATAAAGCGTTGATACTTCCACATTTCAATTACTGTGCTCAGGTTTGGTCACCTAGATTCCTTGGAGATGAGGAGGTTGTGGAAAGGGTTCAGAGGAGAGTGACTAAGTTGGTGAGTGATGTAAAAAATGCTCCCTACATTGATAGATTGTGGATTGCAAAGGTTGGTTGATAGGCAGAGAAGAGGAGATATGATAGAAACATTTAAATTACTAAAAGGTTTTTATAAGATTGAGGCAGGGGAAACATTTCAGCTGTGTGATAGTGATGGAAGAACAAGAGGTCATCCCTGGAAATTAAGGAAAAGTGTGGTTAACAAGGGTGTGAGAACGAGGTTTTTTGCCTGGAGGGTGGTGAATGAGTGGAATGCATTGCCTGACTCAGTTGTGAGTTCTTTGTCTGTAAATGAATTCAAGAACAGATATGATAGATATTGTTTTGATAGTTTGGGTCTCCCACAATATGTCTACTGACTCCATGAAGATACCCCATAATAATAATAACATTACAAGAGTACCAGTAAACTGTAAAGACATTAACACAAAGAGCATTGCCTACCACAGAAGGAAGCTATTCAGTGATTGAATTAACTGATAGCAAAGAGCATCACACTTATGACAGCCTTGATGAACACTATATTCTTGATAATATGGATGAGACAATGTGCTTCCCACTCAGACTTGGCCGGACAGAAAGTTATTAATAAATACAGGAAAGTGTCTTGTAATATGTCATATCTACAGGCTGTGTCATAAGCTTTTTCCATGTCAAAGAACAAACCTGAGGCTCTGGTTTCAGGAATGCATCTTAAATACATGGTTCTAAACAGACCAAATGGTCCACCATTGAAGGATGTCTACAAAAGCTACATTGTGTGTGTGTGTGTGTGTGTGTGTGTGTGTGTGTGTCAGACTGCTGCTTTCTAAACAACAGAGAAGTCCATCCTTTAGCCATCTTCTCCAATATTTTACAGAAGCAGCTGATCAAAGTAAAAGGTCTATAACTGTTTGCTTGCATTGGATCCTTTCCTGATTTTTGGATGGCAATGATAACTGTCTTATGCCAAGAATCTGGAAACTTTTTCTCCATAAGTATTCTGTTATACATTAACAGAAGGAGATCTATAGAAGATGTTTTATCATCTTATAATGAATGTCACCAGGACCTACTGTACTGGGGTGAGACAGTAAAAGAGCTTTTTAGCTCCTTCTTAACAAATGATTGATTGTATGGCTTTAGCTTCCCATTGGAATAAAAGTTTAAGGGATGCTTTCTCCTGCTGGTCTTTCAATATTAAGAATTGAAGCTGTTGTGGGGATATTACAAAATTTTCTCTTAAAGTGCCTGCTGTTATATTGTCTGATGTCATATTGTTACTGATTCCAAATAGCTTTGGAATCAGTAACAATACATCCATTATGTTCCAAAATGGACAAGAGGTGTGTTTTATATCTATCTTTCATGTTCCGGATTTTATCCCATACAATTTTTGCACTCGTTGTTTGATTAATCAATTATGTAAACTGGATTCAAGATTGTTTTTGATTCATAACGTACTCTGGCCCGAGCACATTTAAAAGCCATTAAATTTCATGTGGTAGGGCATCTATGAAATATATACCATGCTCTGTCCTAATAATTTTTGGCTGGTTTGGTAGTTTGGATGAAATAAATTAAAGTAGTGCAGGTTGAAGAGTTTGTGTGTGTGTATGGGGGGGGGGGGGGGGGGAGTTTGAGAAAGAAGATAAGTTGGTTAGGGGGAAATGTTGTAGGATTAGAGGCAGAGGAGATTTTTCAATATGTAGTAGGATGGAAATGAACTAGAGGAGATTCATGGAGGTTGAACAGTTTAGTTAGCAATGGAGTTAGATTTTTCTCATGGTGGCAAGCAAAATAAATTGCCAGGGATAGTGGGAAATGAACATCAATGAATTAGTTTAAGGGATATATATATGATAGGTAATTGTAGGAGCTATACAAGTATGCCTTTAAAATGTTACTGCTGTTTTAGGATGATAAGTACACTCAGTGGACTAAACATTAGAGATGCCTACCTAATAGCATGTCAACCTCCTCTAGCAACAGCCTGTATTCTCCAAAGTATTGATGCTGGAGGGTTTCCAGAGATAATTCAGCCATGTGGGTTGCAGCATTGTCCACAATTGTGTCTTAGACGTAGGTCCCGGACACATGGATCTATTGTCTCGCTCTACAGCATCCCAGAGAGATTCGATCCGATTTTAATCTGGAAATCTTGGGGCCAATGGATGGTCCCAAACTCAGATGAGTGTTCCTCGAGCCATGCCTAGGTGGTTGTGGCCAGGTGGGGTGGCGCATTGTCCTGCTGAAACAGACCATCAGCTGTAGGGTGCACAAAGGACATGAAAGCATGTAGATGATCAGCCAGTACATTCTGGTAGCTTGCAGAGTTTAACAACCTCTCCAGATACTAAGGGACCTAATATATCACGAGAAGGCTCCCCAAACCATTACAGAGCCACCACCACCACCTCCTTGAACAGAGCCAACCTGGTACAATGGGGCCTCATGCTGTCGATGCCACACCCTCTCGTCAGCTCAATACAACTGAGAACAGGATTTATCAGACCACATAACTCTGGTCTACTCTGAGAGGTACAGTCTTGATGGTCACGACACCAGGCGAGGTGCAATTCCCAATGACGAGCTGTCAACAGTGGTACATGATTAGGGCATCTGCTCCCGTAGTCCATGGTATGCAGGATACACTGCACTGTTCGCTCGTGGATGCTTCTTGGACCTAACATTGAAACTGTGATTTGTTCGGCCATTTCCATGCAGTTGGTCTGTACAAGCCTGGACAGTCTATGTTGACCCCAGTTTTCAAAGGTGTGTGTGGTCCGCCACCATTTGCTCGCTGGGTGCTGGTACATCTGCTGGTATACTCATGGTAGATCCTGTTTATGGTTGCCCATAAGAACCCTAGGGTTCTTACCACTTGGTCAATAGAATGATATGTCTTGTGTCCACGATCAAAGTCACTAAGATCGCCACATTTACCCATGTTTGTCAATTGCAATATACTGTTAAGAAGCCCTGATGTCTGCATATTTACTGTCTACATTCAGTTTCAGTATGTTTCACTCTGCGTGGGAGATGCCAGTGTCAACTTCCCATCACCCCAATCCCTAATGTTTTGTCCATTGAGTGTATTAGGTGTAAATAACTGATTACAATGTAAATAATGTGATTTTCCCACTGTTTTTCAAGAATGCTAACATGGTGAAGTCACATATTTAATTTCTCAATGTTCGACTTGACTGATCCTGTCAGCAGCTTCTTCAAGGCAACCAAATTGGAGTTATGATAACTGTTAAGTACATTAAATACTGGTTCAATAGCTGAACTGGAGAACTGCAATAAGGGATATCTCTGTATTATGATATGATTTATGTAATAATTGTAGTAACTTCAGTTTATGGCTGGTTAGAAATAAAACTGCATGTGGTTACAACCATGACATTCTTAAAAAGCAACACTTGCTAAAATATGTTGTTTTGTAGACCAATTACAATTCTGTACATTTAACTGATTAATGCTGCATGATGAATTTCTCAATTTAAATTTTTATAAATGTTACTATTTACTTAAACATGTCAATTTTTATTTGGCACATAAGTCATGTTTAGTTCTTTGGAAATGAAATTTGCATCCATAGTGGTAAGGGTGCATGAAGAACGACAATTATATATTATTATTAAATTTGATTCTAGTTGCTGACTAGAGGAACTTTTTCTTAGTCTTTCTTTGATCAGTTCCTGAGTTAGCTATAATATGGCATGGATAAGTGGGGTTTATTTCTCCCAGAAACTTAGGTTTTTAATCTCACAACTTAGGAAATCAACAAAAGAACTAGCACAATTTTAGCACCTAACCTTAACAGTACTGTTAAGGTTAGGAGCCATGAGATGGGGTAGTTGTCTGCCATCGTCTCCTCGATGAATGCCTATAAAAACCAAGCTTTGGATCAGCTATCTGTGAGTGGCTAAGTCTAAAGTCCATGTTCCATGCAGTCTTTAAAAATTATTTGTCTAAATGCCCTGCCAACTCCTTTAGTGAATAAATGGCATTAGTAGATTTTTTATTTTATTTTAATTCTAACAATACTGCAGAAGTTTTCTTCCTGCATAGAGCTATAAATAAATAAAGTTAGCATGCATCATGTCAGTGCCACACAGAGTAATATCTACCGTATTCCAACAGATTTCAATTTAAAAATGACCAAATTGGATAGTCACTTAAAACAATGACAAAAACAGTCTGATTATCGTTATTTTCAAAAATATAAGATATTTTTAAAATATCTGAATGAATTATCTTCAGATCACAGTCCCATAGTGCTTAATCTTCATCAGATCAATTCTCATTCTCCTCTGCAGTCACTTAAAACAATGACAAAAACAGTCTGATTCAATTTTAAATAAATATTTATTAAATTAAGTTTTCTGAGGTAGTTGCTTTTACAGTCAACACAGACTAGTGCCATATCTGATCAAAGAGAAATCCCCACATATCTCAGCATGCAAGGTAGCAATGGTGTTTGTAGAGAGGGAGGGAGTGAGGTGTTTGTAGAGATTCTGTTGAAGGAGGTATACACTCCTTCAACAGAATCTCTCTCTCTCAGGATGAAGAAATGGCAACAAGGTGCTTAATTCATATTTTATATATATATATAAGGAAGGGGAGGGAAAAAACAGCAAACTTTCTTTTTTGTCTGTGTTGTTGTTATAACCAACTTCTTAACATACAGTAAAAACAAGAAAATTTAATTGATACAATTTTAAACTTACACTCATTTTGTGTGCCTACAAAAAGAACTGGTGATTTTATTAGAATTCGATAAACATTAAATATATATATATATATAAATAGAATAACAAAACTGTCTAAATACTGAAGAAGCATTACAAGTAAAAGAAATAAATTCATGCTAACAAATAAACATCGGAGCCTATGTAGCTCAGTGGATGTGGTGTTTGCACACCATGGCGCTTAATCGCACGAAGAAAGACTTCTTGGTTTTGAATCTAGTCGGCGACTAGAAGAAATTTTTCTAAGCCTTTTTTCGACTGGTTCCCGAGTTAGTCAATCTCTGGCACGGGCAAGGGGGTTTTTTGTCCCGTAAACTCAAGAAAATCGACCTTAGAACCCACATTATTTCAGACATTAAATATGAGTGTTAGGGTTAGGAACCACGAGATGGCAGCACTTGTTGAGCCGTCTCTCTTCACTGTGTGCCGCTTAATTTGTGATAGCCTTGGGCCAGCTGTCTCTGATTGGTACCAGTGGAGATTGAACTGCCCACTCAGTCTCCAAAAAGTTAGATAGGGCTAAAAATGGCCTCGCCTACGCCCTATATATATGGGAATAAAAGGGCGTTAGCTGATTTTTTTTTCTTTCTAATTTTGATACAAATAAACATAGAATCATGTGGCATGCACTTCCTATCTGCAGTTAACGGGCGAACATGATTGTTAGCAAAGTTAAAGTCTGTGATGTTAAATAATTTAATAAGCAATTTCCATATATCACTTAATTTTTTATGAGTTCGTTTTTATTCAGTGAGCCAAATGAATGGATGACTGACTGATTCCTTTGGAAAAACTTGCTTCTAAATATGGCATAGTTGAAACATTCCATTCAACAGCATGGTCAGTATTAGAGGTATGGTTGGACATGTGAGATCTCTTTCTTTAAGGTTGACATCTACAACATGTTTTTTCTTTCTTACCTCAAATACACAGCATGTTTGTCCTATGTAGGATCAACCACAAGAGCATGGAATTCTATATACCCATGGGTAGAAAGGTGTGCTGTCATCAGAGACCTGAAGAGGTTGCAAATAGTTTGAATTGGTTTAAAAGTCACTCTGATAATGTGAACCCTAAAAAGATGCAATTTAAATTGATAGACTGCCAGACTGCCAATATACAGACCTATGATTGCGTTTATATACCAGAAGTTCTGGTTAATGAGAGAGGTTTGATCCAGAAATAAAATCCTGCCATTCTTTTTTTTTTTTTTTGAAATAGCCATTAAGAACAAATAAATTTGAGAAAGTCTGAAATTCAGTGAAAGGATGAGGCATGAAGATAAAGTCCTGTGCAAGTAAGCCTACTCATATGGGACAATTTTCTCCAGATTTCTAAAGGAATCAGATAGTCATCCATTCACATGGATCACTGAATAAAAAATGAAGGACTTAATTAACATATGGAAATTGCTTATTAAATCTTTTAACATCATAGACTACAACTTTGCAACAATCACCCTAACTCGTTGACCGCAGACAGCTAATGCATGCCACGCGACTAAGTTTATTTGATAGCATGAATTTATTTATGTAATGTTTTTTCAGAATTTGGACAACTTTTTTATCTATTTATATATTTTTTGAACTTTATTAAGTCCTGATAAAGCAACCATTTTTTTTTTTTTTTGTACACAAAACTAGTATGTGTAAGTTTCAAATTTTAATGACTAATTAAATTATCTTGTTATTACTGCACATCCTTTAGTTGCAAAACATTTTCTCTTAAACTTTTTAATATCTAAGATTTGCAATGACGACGGAATAGCCCAGCAAATCTTGAAAAAAGATACCATTTCTACAGTTAAGAATAATAGCAAATTGTAAAAATTCAACAAAAACAATATTTTACTTCAATACAGTACAAACTAAATATTTTTCACCATCCTAATTAAATTCCACAAGTGGATACTATGTGAATTATTGTACCTCACCTACTCCCTTCATTTAATTATTTATTATTACAATTTCTAGAAACGTATCTTAATATTTAATGTGAAAGTATCCACAAAAATGAAGCACTGTAGGCTAATCATATATTAGTGTTATGGATATGCTGTGTTAGGAGAATCAGAAATCTTTGTTTTATAGACAAGCAATAGAACTTTATAATAATCCATGCTATTGTGAGATTTGATTTTACAACCTGTTTGCATTAAACAGACAGCAAACCTTAAGCAAGTGCTTACAATCAACGAAGTAAATTATTGTACACACACTTATATAATAATGATGTTAATTTTTGAATTTTAAGCTTTCTATTCTTGGTTGGCAATGGGAATGCTATATGAGGTGTGTTTCTTCATCATAAATGTATTAATATTGCCTTAGTCGATAATTGAGGTTGAATGTGTTATTTTTGTAGAATGTTATTTTTTTGGATTTGCTATAGGATTAAAATTTCTCCAGATAAACCTATTTACAATATAATAAAAAGCTCACATACTGACTTGGTTTTCTGACTTTGAATATTATTAACTCATTGTGTTCTGATGAATTATGAATGGTACTTGTGATACAATAAAAGATTAATAGGAACATGTAGGCACAAGAATTGACACCAAATGTTTCACCTTAAAGAAAATGAAGTACATCTGAAACTTATAAGTCAGTCCCTAGGAACCTTGACCCTGTATGATGAGCCCTAATTCCACATATTGAAACTGATTCAGAGATTAGATCCTTAAAAGATGCAATTTAGGTTCCCACATGTTTTCCTGTTAATAAAATCTCCGTCTGGTTACCTTCCACAAAAGATAATCAGGCCCTTTCCTAGGGTTTACAAGTTTCAATGCAATTGCCTTTGTTCTTATGTTGAACAAACAGAATGTTCTGTAGAAAGTTCATCCACTTGATTAGAAATTAAATTAAATTTATTAAACAGGATGTTCTGTTAAAAAGACAACTGCAGGAACATCAATCTTACACCATCCATAATAAGCCTGAAAAATCTGACTTGGCACTGCACAGAATGGTCACTGATCTTAGTAAACTCTGATACATACCTGTTAATCAATGTTAAGTTTGAGCATTTATTTGAAGAATGTGATGAAGTGACTTTTATAATGCAAAATACTTTTATCAGAATAACTGTGTATCCATACTAAACATTTGGAAGAGTCTCAGCCCTGATAAATGGCAAGCAGTAACTTCTCACCTACCTTTTTAAGTTTATTTTCCTTTTATTTTATTTACTATCTGTTGTGTGGTCACCACTCTAGCATGTGACTCATGTCTATGAAAGGGAATAACAATTCATTGTTAGCACTCCCCCCCTTGTGAATTTGCTTGAGCACTGATGATGGCCTGTTAGATTCAGGCTGAAATATTTGCATTAATTAAATTATAATTATTAATCCTTATGTGCCTATATATTTATAACAATCTCATGTTGTAATGTTAAATTCTATATCAGTACAAATCTACCGCTAAAAGAAGAAAATACAATGAGTCCGATCCATAAATGAGATAGAACAATTATATGCATAAAATATAATACATTACTACGTGCACAGATCAAGTATACCAGAAGTATGCAAAGAACAGAAAGGAAAAAAAGTTATTTACATTTTTCTCTGAAATGCATAAAGGCAGTAATTTCTGAAAAAAGATGTTTGAAAAATAGTCAATTGGGAATAACTGCTCAGAAATAATGGCTTCAATCTATTAGGCACAAGCATCAACATGAGATGAAAATAAGCTGGCAGTGTAATAATCACTGCCGTGCATGTGGGTGTGTTTCATGACTGTTTATGAAAACAATCAGGCGATGGAAGCATTTCAAACAGTGGAATAAAAAGTGTTAGCCAATAATGTTTGAAGCAGCAGACCAACAACTGTTAAAGCAGGAGATATTATTATTACCATGAAAAAAATTATTTGCCTGCTTAAATGTGATATTGGATAGCGTTTATCACATTACAGTTGGCTGAAATGAGCTAAACATTGTACAGTAATGAACAAGAATTCTTATGTTTGCCAGCAAAACCACCCAGGATGACTGGATTAGAAACTGACTCAAAATTGAACCAAGTCATTTTGAAGAAATTTCATGGCAATTCATATGAAAACTGATGCAGATTTTGACCTAAACGACATCATTTCTCGACAATGGGTAACTGGTGTTGTTATTATATTGGGATCAGTGGTGGCTCGTCCATAAGGGCTGTAGGGCTGCATTCAATGCAGCCCCAGCGTTGAGTATACTAGCGAGTAGTACTGGCTAGTATACTCAATGTTGGAGCTGCATTCAATACAGCCCTGGAGCTCTTATGGACGAGTCACCACTGTTTGCTGAATATTAATTCATTTGTCGTATGCAATTCAGGAAAAAAATAAAAAATAAAAATAATCAAGCTGATGAATAAGCAGCTTTTTCTTTAAGACAATACACAACCACATGTGGTACAACATGGCCATGAGGAAGCAAGCAATCATCACTGGAACACATGCAGAGATTGCTGCTCTCCAATATTTTGATTTCTGAGTGCTTTTGATGTCGAAGTGTTCTAACTCGCATTTAAATTAAGATGTCACAAAACAGCCCTTCGCACGAGTCTAGAAAAAAAAAAAAAACCCATAGCTCAGTCAGTATAGATGAAAGACAAACCAGGTCTTCCCGACCAAGGTCTTTTGGTCAGAAAGACCTGGGTTCGATTCCCATCAATGACATGAGGAACCTTTATCTGTTCTCTTTCGACTAAAAGGTGAGTTTGTAAAAATTTGATGTAGCTTAATAATGCCAGAAAGCTTTACAACAATTTTTACAGAAGTCAAGCCCTGTAAGGACGTTATAAAAATAACAATCCCTATGGGAATTGTCCGTACTTGCTGCCCTAAAACGAAAATTCTAGAATGTGAACTAAGGCAATACCTTGCCACCAGAAAACTGTATATGTTAGCTCCTTATAAGGACATAAAATTTGTTTGTGAAGTCCACCTGTAAATATTCAAGGTCAGTGTTAAACGGATCGACAAACTTCAGACAAATGTCTGCTACCCGAAACAAATAGGATTAAAGGAGTACACGAGAAGAACAAAGAAAGGGTCAGCGTCGGTGGAAGAACAAAGGACAGCACCAAAGTGTTTGGGGTCCCATATCTGTAAATTGACAGGTAATAAACTGACCTGTCAATTTATTAGACCATTTGCAGTGCTTCACAAAAAAAAAAAAAAAAAAAAAAAAAAAAAAAAATTGATGTCTAGCACCAAAGGGGAAAAAAAAAAAAAAAAAAATGTTGCATTACGAATGCTCTAACTTTTACCACTCAGACTTTTACAGAAGAACCATGATTCAATAGAGTGCCATTATGATGAAATTATCAACATCCAAAATATTAGCTAACAAACAATTTCAAACTTGTATGTTCATGCCACGAGGACTGATGTATAGCCATCTTATAAGCAGACTTCTAGTTGGAGGAATTCATAATTTACATTAACAATATCACAACACCAAAACAAAACATTAAATTATAAAAGGATGATTACATAATAATGTAATTATATCATTATAATTATATACAGTCATACCCAAATTTATGCGAATCCAGAGTTACGCGGTTTCTTATATGTACGTATTCTCATCCCACTTCACGCCTCACCACTAGTCGTATCTTTCAGGCACCGGCCGCATTCGCCAGTGTCGCACATGCCGTGAACAAGCACTGACGTGTTTTGAAAGGTCTCCATTCATACACGATTTTTATAGTCTACAAACCTTGTGATTGTTTACTGTTATGTTCTTGATAAAAATTTTATCACAAAAAATAATGTCATCCAAAAGAAGCAAGTCCAATTCTTCTACAGCTAGCAAGAAAAGAAAAACATTGACTTTGGAAACAAAACTCAGCATTATTAAATTTTGAAGGCGGAATGAAAATTTGTGAGCTAGCAAAGAAGTTTGATCTACAGGAATCCACAGTAAGAGCAATCATAAAAGAAAAGTTTACAGATTTTGGAGGACATAGATTCTAACGAGGAACAAATTGTAGCCACAAGGGAAGGAATAAAAAAATCATTAGCTTGCTATGAAGAAATTTTACGTGACAAGAAAAAGATATTATGCCATCAGACGAATCTATTAGATTTTATGAAACCATCAACATCGAAATAACTTTCTTTTTTTTATGTACGAAAAACTACAATTATGATTATATTTCTTAAAAAATATAGGTGTTTTTGTAAACCTTTGGTCCCAATTGTATGTTTGTATATATAAATTATATGCAAAATTATACCCCGAGTTACACGAATCCGATGCGCTTTTTGTTGATCCCACCTACCGCGTAACTTCTGGGTTTTACTGTATTATAATTCTGAGGGTGCTCTGAAAAGTTCTCGGCCTAACAATGAAAAAACGAATTTATAATTTCAACATAATCTCCCTTAAGACTAATACATTTATTCCAGCGATTCTCAGGCGCCATTATCCCATCCCTGTAGTGGTTCTCAGTAAGATCTGCAAAATACCCCTCTACAGCTGCAATCACTCTTGATTCAAAGAAAAATGCTGAACAGCGAGGAAGAGTTTTAGTTCTAGGAAGAGACAGAAGTCAGAGGGGGGAAAAGGGTGGATGTTCCAACAATTCATAGTGCAGACCCTTAATTTTCCCATTGCCAAAATGCCTTTGTGGGCAGGTGCATTGTCCTGATGAAAGATGACTTATTTCTTCTGCAAACTGGGTCTTTTTTCATAAATTTTTTCTTCTAGTCTGGTTAAAAGATTGGAATAATATTACCTGGTTATTGTTTTACCCTTTTTAACATAATTAATAAACAAAATTCCTTTAGCATCCGAAAACACTGATGCCATGACCTTTCCTGCTGATGGAACCAACTTTGACTAGAGAAGTGTCTTTGATTTTATCACCCTTTGCCATATAATTTGTGGTGTTAGGAAGTGTCTAGTAGGACGACAATAGGGTATCACACCCAGGTCATCAGTTAGTAACATGATATCGTTCTCTGCAAAACGTTCATCGCTCGCGACATCACTTTCTATGTCCTCACAGGATTACTGCAGAAGTGTGCCTTCACAAGCTGTTGAGTCTAAATGCAGCGTGATCTACCTGTTCTTTGGTAGTCAGATACATGTCCTGTATCGTCCTTTACACAAACATCTCACTGCTGTTTGGATTCTGGTGTGTAATGGTGAATCCAAGTCTCATCCATAGTAATAAATCAATGCACAAAATAAGTTTTATTCTTGTTAAAACGCTTCAAGTACTGTTCAGAGATTTTCATCTGAGTGCATTTTCGATCTGCTGTGAGCAAGTGTGGCACCCATCTTGTGCAAAGCTTTTTCATTTTGCAATTCTTCATGCAAAACATATCCTACACATTCTTTTGAAATGCCTATAGTCTCAGCAATTTCATGCACTTTGACTCACCAGTCATCCAATACCATATCATGCACTTAATCAATGATTTCTGATTTGTCATACTTTTCGGACGTTCTTCACGTGGATCATCTTCAAGGCTGGTACGGCCACGTTTAAACTCGGCAGCCCATTTCTTAATTGTCAAAAATGAAGGAGAAGAGGGCCCACAAACCTCCAGGAACTTCGAATGAATTTATTTTGGCATTAAACCTTCTTTTACAAAGAATTTTATAACCGCATGATACTCCATTTTATCCATTTGAAGGGATACAGACAACACTTTCGCTTCAGATAGCTGTATAAAAAAAAACCACTTGATAGAATGACTTGCAATTTCACATGGATGCTTATGACAGATGTACCAACTTAGAAAAAAAATCTTGCAGAAAGTGTTGCCATCTATGGTTGAGGCCAAGAACTTTTCAGACCACCCTCATATATATCATTATGAAATTATATTATATTATAAATTGTATAATAATAAGATGATAAACCAGCTTTAATATAATAAATTTAGTTTAATGCTTTATCCAAGTGTAAGCAAACAAAGTTTGCGCCTGAAGTATTTTCAGGACTGAGGCAACTCGTGGTAAAGGTGGATCAAGCTCTCATCACTCCTTGTCTTAGTATCTCCCATAATGCAAAGCACATCTCCTTGTAGACATGTATAATGCTATGCATTAAGGGAAGGGCCACTACCCAGATCGGTTTCAACCTTTATTAAGGTCTCGTCAGTGAGAGCCAGACCTAGAGGTGGTGATACCAAGGTGGAAGCAATGGAGAGGTCATATTTGCCTATACGAGTTGCCAAAAGGTGTCTAACCTTATTATTAAATTACTCTGGATTTAGAAAAAGATGTGGGAAGTTTTTTCCCCACTTGGTTAGACTAACCAGCTTATATTTTGCTGGTTTTCAAACCAGCATCCTCAGAGCAGAATAACATATTACAGTTTACACGTGATAATGAGTAAGTGAAATAATTCAAATTGTAACAGAAAGATCGAAAGTACTAATTTCACATTGTCTAATGCTGTATAACAGAAATTCTTCCTGTCTGTTACAAGCTTGTTTAGCTTAGTGGAACTGATGTTTGCACTCCTCAACCCTAGGCCATCTTAAGGACGACTTAGGTTCAATTCTAGGCACAGACCAGAGGAACTTTTTTGCTGGCCTGGTTGGCCGAGTGGTTAGTGTATCCACTCTCCAGCCAAAAGGCTGCAGGTTCGAATCCTGCTGTGGACATGGATGTTTGTGATTGTCTGTGAAAATACTAGTGGTGGTGAGCAATAGATGGTATTGATGTAGACGATGTGGTTTGCTGTGGTCAGTGGATTGAGTGAGTTGTAGAGTAGATGTCCTCCCTTGTAAGGGCACAGTTTGTCCATACAAGAGCAGAGTTACTAATTTGACACATGGTTTGAAAGTGGTGTGAAAGTTATAATGCTTTAGCTATTGATTCAGATGTACCCTGGATATGTAAAACAACAATACTGATGTTTTGTTTGTATGTTAGAGGAAGATGAAATAAGGGAGGCATGTAGTATTTTATCTATTTTGTAGGAGATGTAGCCATTTGTCAAAAGTGTGGAGAAGATAGCAGAGTTCTGTAGAAAGGGCTTCATTAGAACAAAAAGCCATTTTGCTATGAGATAGCATTTTGAGAAATCCATACTGTTTGGCTGGATGACGATGATGTGATTGTTTATATAGATGTCTTCCAGTGTGTGTATGTGTGCTGGATTTCTATAAATGGAAAAACAGTGAACCATCTGAAAAGCAAGTGACTAACATGTCAAGAAAAGGCAAATAATAATTTTATTCTTTTTTTCTAATATGAAGTGAATTTTGGGGTGTTGCTGTCAAGGTGAGTTACAAAGGAATTCAAATGTACTTTGCATATGTAAAACAACAATACTGGCATAGAAAGGCTTATGTGTTTGTCATACATGTTAATTTTAATGGTATATATCAGAACACAGAATTATAAGTAAATAAAGAAGTACTGCACAGAAGCTTTTACAAGTCAGAGAGATTATTCTTAGAAGCAACAGAAGCCTTAAAACATACTCCGAATCTCAACAAATATGACTGTATAAATTTGCCTAAGATTTTGGAGACAGTCATCTTAAGACATAACTAGTACCTACTTTCTATCTCTCTCTCTCTCTCTCTGTTTTTTCAGGACTTTAGTCTTTGTGTTGTTACTACAATATTTTTTATTTTTTAATAGCTAGAGGGCACCTAATTAGGACTTCAGTCTTTGTATTGTTCCTACAATTTTGTTAAACTAGTCCCTTTGTTACACCATGTTGTTATAGTCTTGCGTACTGTGACAAAATGTGTTTTTGTGCTCTGAAGAAGCTGGTTATAACACCAGCGAAATATCAGCAATAAGTCAATAAATAATTATTTACTTATAATTCTGTGTTCTGATATATACCATCAAAATTAAACGACAACAACTGGTGTTTTGTTTGTATGTTAGAGGAGGGAGAAGTAAGGGAGGCATGTAGTATTTTATCTATTTTATAGGAGATGTAGCCATTTGTCAAAAGTGTAGGGGAAGATAGCAGAGTTCTGTAGAAAAGGCTTCATTAGAACAAAGGAATTGACAGTGTCTTGCCCATGGGGAGCCAGATGGCAAACACATCTTCAACATAGTATAACTGGACTAAAGGTTTGAAAGTAGCTATGGTAATTACTTTGTTCTCAAAATGTTCTGTGTAAAAGTTGGCCTAAGGGAAGGACTCATTACAGTACAAGGAATATGTAGATTTTTCCTTGCCAAGCTAAGTGACCTGCATACATGGTAAATTTGAAATCATTCAAATTTATTATGCATGTAGGAAAGACCAACTAGACCTCTAGGTGTTAGATGACTTTCTTCACCTCATGAAACTCTATAGCTCTGTGTATTGGAGACCTGAGGAGGTATCACAATGTTTTCTCCGTCCTCATACATTTAGTGCAAGTGACACCCTGTGTAAGTTCAATGTTCAATTCACACCATAATTAATTAAAGAGAGAGCTTCACCTCCATGGGTACAGCACAATAAACAGCTTCCACAGATCAGTCACTAGAGACTACACAGGATTGAATCTGGCATTAACACATCAGGAGATTTTCCCAGCAAGCCGAGGAAAAACTAGTTGCCACATTATATCTGAAGAGGACCTGAGTATAATAGTAAGCAGAAGACACTGTGGATGCCAGGCATGGACTGCAGTAGAGTTTCTGAGTCTCAGCTATTTTTCTATTCTCAGGAATCGATACATTTTTTTCCAAGTCCTGAAAATATACTATACTATACTATGGGGGATGTGAGTCTGCAAGATTTAAGGTAGCCAGTGGTGTACCACAGGGATCAGTGCTTGGTCCATTGTTATTCAATCTGTACATTAATGATATTGGGAAGGATTTGACAAGTGACATACAGCTATTTGTTGATGATGCAAAGATAGGTAGGGTGATCAGGAATGCTGCTGATGTGCAGTACTTGCAGAATGATTTGAAAAGGCTGGCATTTTGGGCATGAGAAAATGGATGTCAGTAAATGTAAAGTCATTCACTTTGGCATGATTAGATATCCAATGTCATTATATTAGTGGGATTATCTTTGTTCTTTCTTAATCCTTACTCTTTTACCTTTTATGGTGTTGAAGTTTTTTTTTATTTTTATTCTTGCAACTGCAACCATAACTTCAAGTTATGGTTGCAGTTGCAAGTCTTAGCATTACATAAGGTGGTTAAGCCTTATGCGTCCCGGTGTGTCCTGTTTCCAGGTGAACCCACGTATGAGACTGGTTAACTCACTTTTCATTGGAAGGGACCAGAGATAAAGGTTTCTCATGTCACTGATAGGAATTAACCCAGGTCTTTCCGACCAAAGAGCGTTGTCCATAACGACTAAGCTACAGAGGCTCTTGGTGGAATTATGCCAGAAGAAATTGATGAGGCTAGGGATCTCAGAGTGTTAGTAGATAGGAAGTTGAAGTTCAGGGCCCATGTAGCAAAGATTGCAAATACACAAAATACTCAAAAGATAACGTCAATGCTGAAAAGAACATTCACATGTAAAGATAAGGATGTCATTTGTCTGTTTACAAGGCCTTGATAAGACCTCACTTGGACTATTATGCACAGGTCTGGTCTCCTGGCTTCCGTTGCGATTCTGATATAGTGGAGAGAGTGCAAATCAGAATGTTAAAAATGATATCAGGATTGCGGAATGCTGATTATGAAGACAGATTGAGAATTTCAGACTGCAGACACTAGCAAATAGGAGAAACAGGGGTGATATGATTGAGATGTACAAATTTCTGAGAGTTATACAAGATTTCAGTTGATGGAATTTTTCAATTTATGCAGGGTGGGAAAAGGACAAGAGGACATCCTTAGAAGCTGAGAATGCCGCTATGAAGTGGGGAGGGGGGCTAGATTTTTTTCTCTCATATTGCGGTGCGTGACTGGAATGGATTGCCAATGGATGTTGTAAGTGCAAGCAGTGTGAATGAATTCAAGAATAAGTAGGATAGCTGGTGCGTGTAGTATGTGGCTTCCCTCAATGAGTCCCTGACTCCCTGGAGGTCTCTCTTAATAATAATAATATACATCAGCCGAATATTCAGGGTGTGCTAAGTGTATGGTGCTCATCTGCCAAATAGCAATAGTGTACCAATATTATATTTTTGCATTTAAGAATAATTAGGATAGCTGGTGCGTGTAGTATGTGGCTTCCCTCAATGAGTCCCTGACTCCCTGGAGGTCTCTCTTAATAATAATAATATACATCAGGCGAATATTCAGGGTGCGCTAAGTGTATGGTGCTCATCTGCCAAATAGCAATAGTGTACCAATATTATATTTTTGCATTTAAGAATAATTAGGATAGCTGGTGTGTGTAGTATGTGGCGTCCCTCAATGAGTCCCTGACTCCCTGGAGGTCTCTCTTAATAATATACATCAGGCGAATATTCAGGGTGTGCTAAGTGTACGGTGCTCATCTGCCAAATAGCAATAGTGTACCAATATTATATTTTTGCATTTATTACCATTAAAGATGCCCCTAATTGTTTCCAGACTTTGTGTGATTCCTAAAAGTAAACACAATATACTAATGGAGAGGACACTTTTCAATGCATAAACATTGCATCACATTTGCATTAATAGCCCACGTGTGTGTTCAAAATACATACACCTTTGAGTCTTTTGAAAATATGTAAAGATGATGCACTGGTCAAATTCTTAGCATTCTAATAGCTTTAAACCGCTCAGAGAGTAAGGTAGGGTGAGCTCTGAGATGATAGCACTTAGAGTTGTGATTGGTTACTGTGTCAACCAATCCAATTGAATGCTGTCATTTGTCATGAGCTGCTGTTTTTGTTTTCTGAGTTTCATCTGTTTTGCTGCATGAAATGTGAACTGACGTGGTAGGCAAGTTCTTATATATAATATAGACAAGTTTTTAATATATAATTTTCGATAAATTTATAACTTTTTTCTCCATATTTACAATGGGAAACAGTAATGTAGTTAAAGGAGGTAAGCCTCATCCTCGTCTTCCAAATTTTACACCTTTGAGTAATTCAAATATATCAACCAAATATAGCATTCTCCTTCATTATTGTTCTCTAATATACAGTGTCTTAAAACTAACACATTGTCCCCCACTCTGTGCAGATTTACAATACATTACAACATTATTATTCTCATCACATATACATAATATTTATAAATATACAATTCAAGTATTCACTATCATATTTTGGTTTTTACCTTTATTTTTGGCTGATTATTTTGTTATAGACAAATAAAAATATTTTCCTTATATATACAAATAGAGTAAACTACATTATCAAATAATTTTTGCAGTTTACTCTATTTGCAATTTACAAAATTGTAATTTAGAATTTTTTATGTGTGTAACCAAGGCTCAAGATTTGGTTACAATTAATTGATAAATTAAAGTATTCAAAGTTATCCTACAAATGAGTAGTGATGTGCTATACTAAAACTTTCATACATCAATAAAAATGCAATCATACGGCCAAACTGACGTGAATTTTGTAGCGCAGGTTGCATAACCCACGACAGCACACCCAACCAAAATTGGCAAGATGACAGATATACATGTATATGTATACTACATATTATACTATAAACTATAACTATAATTTTGTTCATGAAAATTATTTTTAAGTATATTTGCTATTTATTATATTTTTATAAAATGCATCAATAACTGATGCAGAAATGACATGATTTAGGCAGAGTAAATTTTCAAATAAGATTATTTCAACATTATTCCAAATTTTTGCATTCATGGGTCGACAATATTTTGAATATCAGTTGACAAACATTTTTTTAGGGTATACAAAATAATCTGAAGTTAAAAATGTTTTCATCATCTGAATGAACAATAATACTCAAATATCTCTTATTTTCAATACTGGTCCACTCATCCAAAACTAAAATAGTGATCCAATTCTCTTAATTCTTTCATTTTTGAAGTTTAAAGATGATGATGATTCTTTAATACTGCTTTGAAAAAGATTCACATATAAAAGAACTATCGATAATCTCAATTCATATCGATATCGATATGAATTGAGATTCCATCTTCAGTTGCCAATATAGAAACAATATCACTTAATTTTCTCATTTTATAAAAACTTTTAAATTGACTGATCAGTCTTCATTCTTTTTGAGTTACTTGAAGATTCCATGGTTCAATCAGCACCTCTTTGAAAATGTGATTCTTGCATACATTCTAAATGCCTTATCAGCCCACTAGTATTAGATCCCTTACACGAAATTTACTTTGAACAAATCTTCAGATTAGTTTCAAAATTAAAATAAATCAAAGTGAAAATATTAACATTAATAAAAATTAAAAACATAACTGTTATCTTAAAGTTATGAAATGTGATATTAAAAGTAAATATGAAAAATAACTTCAGCAATGGCATGAAGGTCTGTTGACTGGTAGTGATTTTTTTGTTTTTGTTTAATTAATGAGCTGCCTGATAAAAGGGGTAATTCTGTGAATGAACCAATTTGGAGGAGCTAAGTGTAATAAAAATATATATTACATGTGGCTATTTCACTGCACCTGATTCACAGCCATATTAGTCATATGATATTGTATTGTATTTAAAAGAAACACAGATGTATAAAATAACGAATAACATATTATTCATTGTGGTCAATAATTCTTCTTCTTTCTATCATAGATTTTAAGCCAAATGGTCTGTTCAGGTCTCACGTCATTGCTTTCTTTGTCTTCCAAGATTCTTTTTCCATTTATTTTATATCCATATAGTATTTTTGGAAGTCTGCTACTGTCCATTTGATTTAGATGTTATAATCATTTATGTCAATATTTACTTACAGAGTGGTAAACTGGTTTTATATTCAGGGATTGTAAAGTTTTTTCATTTGTTTTATGGGTTCCACTTGGTATAGTCAGTTGTTTTTCTAAGAAATTTCATTTCTGTTGTTTGAATCAGTTTCAGAACAATACATTATATTCTCCTATTATATTAATTTTTTATGGTCCATGTTTCACTTCCATATAAAAAAGTTGGCTTAGACAGAATGTTATATAGTTTAATTCTAGTGTGTTTTTTTGTATCAAGGATGGCTTAAATATATTATTTATTATGCCATTTACTTTTAAACTTCTCATATATTGTTCTGAAATATCATTTAATAATTTTACTGATCTCTGTAGATCATCTCCTGATGCAGTTAATACAATTTGATCATCAAAATAACAGTGTATCTATCTTTATTTGTATACCAAAATATAACAATCTATTTCCAGATTGTTATTTTTTTTTTATATTGGAATTTTACTGACTAGAAACACCAAAATAAGACAAAAACTTTAATTAGAACACAATTAGTTTCATTGGAATGCCGACTTCTTCAGGCGTACATACTCTCACAAAAAACTGGAAAAAATTAGCAAGATAAAAAATTGAACTTCTCACATAAACAAGTTAAGAACAACATCATGTTTGAACTGGCATCTGCATGGCAGGTCTAGCGTGAGGCATTAGTGAGTGGGAACTATCTCGAGAACACCAAAATTGAATTACTGCGTTGTGTGAGTGGTCCAGAACTATTTCTTTCAATTCTAAAATGTGTCTTTCTAGTTCAGCAGGGCATTTTATTTATATATATATATAAATATTATATAATATATAAAAAAAATATATATACAGCAAAACCCCGTTTTTACATTCCTGCAATTCACGTTTTCCTGGCATTTACATCATTTTCCATTGGTCCCATCTTAAGGCCTATTCTTATGATATATTGTTTTCCCACCATTAACAACTTGATGTGGACGTTATTTCCCATGATTTGCAGTTTTCTCTCGGGTGGCAACACTGATTTTCAAATTGATTTCTGTGGAAATCTGCCCATTTCTGTTCCCAGATGCCATTGCTTTTGGCTGTGGTTTCGTTTCTGCCATCACAGTGACTTGCACGTTTGTAGCAGTAATGTAGTGATGAGCAATATCGTGATTTTTCAATCACAGTACGAACTGATATCGTGAAGATTTCATATCAGTAATTTTAAACTGTCAGTAGCTCGTGGCACCCATAACGTGTTGTGATGTGATTTCACATTCAGTGCTGTATCGAAATTATGAACAAGGATCATACACAAATTGTGAAATCACATTCACACTTCTACCAAGTAACAGTTGTTACTCGTGAATATTAGATATCAGTGAATAAACCACAGTTCGTGAAATATCGCTTCACTAGCTTGCAGTGTTGGTATTCGTAGTCGCAATTCAGAAGCACGTTGGATATTGCAGAATTTCTGCTACATAATTCAGCGTGAGATAGTTGCTTTCAAGTTGAGGTGGTGGATGATCCATGTTAGTAACATAGAGAAAAAAGACAGAAAATGTATTTCGTTAGAAGAAAAGATGGCAATTCTGCGACGTGTAGATTGGCATGTCAGAACACGTGTTGCAGGGGAAACTGTAAATCAGTGGAAACATGAACTAAAGACTATTATTCAGGACTACAAACCGAAAAATATTTTCAATGTTGATGAAACCGGGCTCTTTTATAACATTCTGCCAAGTAAGATATTGTGTTTTAAAGGAGAGAAGTGTCATGGTGGAAAACTCAGCAAGCAGAGGGTAGCTGTTTTGCTCATGGTCAATGCTTGATGGATCAGAAAAATTACCTCCACTGGTAATTGGTAAATTAAAAAAGCCAAGGTGTTTTAAGAACGTGAAAACCTGCCTACTAAGTATGATGCCAATAACACAGTATGGATGACCAGCAGCATCTTCACATCCACCATGCATGCTCTGGATGCTAAAATGGGGGCAAATCACTGCAAAATACTACTACTGCTAGACAAATGTCCTGCACACTCTGAAGATCTGCAGTTCAGAAACATTAGATTAGTGTTCTTTCTCCCTAATTGTACATGTGAGCTTCAGCCATTAGATTTGGGAATGCATTTAAATGGAAATATAGAAAAAATGCTTGTTGAAAAAGCTGTGTTTATGCATGATAATGATATGGACCCAAAATAAATGAACATATCAATCCTTGATGCCATGCATTATGTGGCCAAAGCATGGTTGCATGTTACTCCTAAAACCATATCCAACTGTTTCCAGAAGGAAGGAGTTACATTTGTGGAAGAGGAACAACAACTACAGGACGAAGAAGATATGTCAGAGCCCAACAACTAGTATGTGATGGATGAGTCTTCCTCATTTCAAGACTATGTTGATGCTGGTGTGATCACATCAATGGTATCAAGTGTAGAAGACATCTGTTCCAACCACCTTGGTGAAGAAGACTGTGATCAAGAACCTACCGTCCCTACTAGTAAAGAAGCAATGGAAGCTATCTCTGTTTTGAGGCAGTATATTGCAAGTGCATCAGGAGACGATGGGGCATTTAATGCTTTATACACTGTGGAGAGGCAGGTGGAACTTATAAGAGTGCAGAAAAAGCAAAAACAATCAACAATTAAAGATTTTTTAAAAATAGATAAATGTAATTGTATATTCATTTATTTCCAGTCATTAAATTTTATCTAGTATGTAGAGCCACATACTAGCAGTAAGTCATCTTTTAGAGTTTTATTAATGTTTTTTACATTTCCTGCTATTTACACTTTTTTCCATCAGTCCCCTGGAAAGTGTAAAAAAGGGGTTTTACTCTCTGTGTATATGTGTGTATATATATATATACACACACGCCATATATATATATATATATATATATATATATATATATGGCGTCATGTGCCCATTTCAGTTGGGTGTGCTGCCATGTGGGTTATACAACACGCGCAACAAATTTCACATCAATTTGACCCTATGCATGGGCATGCAACCGCAGAAAATTTTCCACAGGAGAAAGTGTAAAAAAAGGGGTTTTACTCTGTGTGTGTATATATATATGTAATTAATTTTTTTTTTTTTAACTTGGGGATACTGTATATTAGGGTTACCAAGTAATTTTATAAGCTTGGTTATTTAACTCCTAATCCCAAGTATGCAAACAATTAAGTTTGCACCTGAAACATAGTTCAAGTCTAAAGATGGTACAACACCAGGGCAACTCATTGTAAAGGTGGGTAAAGCTCTGATCACTATTCTTAGCATTTTCCCATAATGTAAAGCACATCTCATTAAAAAGATGTATACTGCAATACATTATGGGTGGGGTCACTACCCAGACCCTAAATACCAAGGTTTTAGTAATACAGAGCCTTATCAACTTTACCTATACAAGTTGCAACAAGGCGTTTTTATTTTGAATAAGAATCTGTGGAGGAGATATATAGATGTAATTAATTTTTTTTTTTTAACTTGGGGATACTGTATATTAGAGTTACCAAGTAATTTTATAAGCTTGGTTATTTAACTCCTAATCCCAAGTATGCATTTGAATTATAAATTCAAATTTGAATAAGAATCCTCCAGAGATTCTTATTCAAAATAAAAACACCTTGTAGCAACTTGTATAGGTAAAGTTGATAAGGCTCTGTATTACTAAAACCTTGGTATTTAGGGTCTAGCTACTCACTGAGGAGACCTCAAAAAAGGTTGAAACCGGTCTGGGTAGTGACCCCACCCATAATGTATTGCAGTATACATCTTTTAATGAGATGTGCTTTACATTATGGGAAAATACTAAGAATAGTGATCAGAGCATTATCCACCTTTAAAATGAGTTGCCCTGGTGTTGTACCATATTTAGACTTGAACTATGTTTCAGGCACAAACTTAATTGTTTGCATACTTGGGATTAGGAGTTAAATAACCAAGCTTATAAAATTACTCGGTAACCCTAATATATATATATATATATATATATATATATATCGATTTTAATGATCTTTAATTCTTGGAAAAAATATATATATTCAGAATTAATACAGTTTTAGCACAATTTCATATATAAAAAATCGACCGGCATATTTTATTAAAAATCAACTAATTAATTAATCCCAAAATACTAAATTAAATCATTTCATTTTAAAAGCAAAAAAAATCATAAAACTAACAAGCAAAATAATATTAAATTACATACACTTACGTTTTAAAAATGTATTTTTCTGTTTAAATTTGTTTCACTATAAATTTACAATTTACACTTCACTCAGTGACTCACTAGACACAGAGGGCAAATGAACTGGTCTCACTTTTCACGAATCAGAAAAAGATGAACCAAAAACAGGAACATGTATTTTATTGCAGCAATAAAACACGTATTCTGTGGCTACCCTGCCATGGGCCGAAACTTATAAAACATAAGGTTACATATCTCAATCACTTTTACAATTATAATTTGTGGAATTTTTTACTCGAGCCCTGGGGGGAGTTTCCCATTTGCCCCCTCCCTCTGCAGACGCCCATGACCGTATGATTGCATTTTTATCGATGTATGAAAGTTTTGAGTGTGCTATGCACTCTTAAATCAGCGCTCATCTTAATTGGTCCAATGCAATTAATTGCAGGATAACTTTGAATACTTTTGCATAGAGTCGGGGAACAATCTGTTTGTTTTAGGATTTATTAAAAAACAACAATGAAGGAGAATGCTATAGTTGGTTGGTATATTTGAAATACTCAAAGATGAAAATTGAACCATCATTTATAAGACATGTTAGAATAGGAAACGAAAAGAAAGAATAAGTGAGAGTAGAAATACTTTCATTAATGGTAAACGAACTATTAATAATTAACATATTTGATATGTGTGTCCTATAAGTTGCTGGGTAGAGCAAATAGCACGATCCTATAAAGTCTAGACATGAATAAATGAATTTATGACAGCATACTTAAAAAAAAACTTATGAGGAGACAGAGAATGAATATCGTTTGATGGAGCAGCAAATAATCTCGTAAAATTTGTTGCCATGTTATGTGTATATTTCGCTCCGTTTTCCAAGAAATTTCTTTTGTTTACTGAGACTCAGTACACATAACATCTGATCATTATCGGAATTATCCACACTTTCAAGAATCCTACATTCATCAGGTTTTTTTTTTATTTTTCAGTATCAGCGGTTCTTCTGTCTTATCAATTTCACATATGCTGGTATTTTGTTGTAGATCAACAACGTCTTATAATACACAGAATATTCATTTTTATTCAACTGTGTGAATAAAACGATACTAATACTAATAATTTATTATTATTATTTACTGTCTTGTTTCCGAAGATTAGAATAAAAATGTCTCTATACTGTTAAAAAACTTTCCAACCTCAACAGATGCTATACTGCATAGCAAGAGAAACATTTAGTTTTTTTCTCTTAACATCCACTTTCAAATTTTTAGTTCCAGAAAACATGTGTAACAGCTGTTTGTAATAAAGCCATCGGATATAGTAATTGCTCAACTCATGACAAGTGACAACATTCAATTGGATTAGTTGACACAATAACCAATCACAGCCGCTAGGTTGGGTGAACTCAAAATGTTAGCTCACCCAGTCTTGCCTTCTCAGAAGTTTAAAAATACTAAGAATTTGAACCGCTGTGCTCTCTTTACATCTTTTTGAAGGGCTCAAAGGTGTATGCATTTTGAAAGCACACCCAGACTATTAACGCGAATGCGACGCAATGTTTACGTGTCGAAAAGTGCTCTCTTCATGAAGCACTAATGCTTTATTATCCTCTTGAAGAGGACAATGAAGCATTAGTATATTGTGTTCAATTTTAGGAATCGTGCGAGGTCTGCAAACAATTGGGGGAGTCATTAACGGGAATAAATGCAAAAATATAATATTGGTGATACTGATATTTTGTGGATGAGCACTGCACATCCAGAATATTCGCCGCTGATATATATGTTTGATTGAAGATTTACTCAGTTTGATATCATATTTAAAATTTTTTTTAATGACTAGAACCGAGGTTTAAATAAAAACTAATTACACTACTACTTTCGTCTAAACTTAGACTTCATCTGGTGTGAGATAAACATATAAATATATAAATACCAGTAACCAATCTAAAGGAATTAGTTTTTTAAAAACACAGAGTAACGTATCTAACACTGAAGGAATAAAGGCTAGAGTTTAAATAGAAGAATGAACTCTGACTGTATCATTATGCACGTGCATGCGTTATAAGGTCTCGAGAGCACCAATATTGAATGGTGAAGCTGTGAGAGTCTGGTAGGCTGTAGCTTAGGTTATTATTAATATGAACAGGATTGATAACTATCTCCTTAGACTCTAAAATTCTTCTCTCTAATTCATCACAACATTGGTGTACATTGACAGTTTCATCCCAGTGTATCTGATGTGGAAAACCTGCATCATCTGAGTTCACTGAAAATAACACATGACTGGACAAGGCACTGGCGCTCAAGTTCTGTTGTAGGTAATCTCTCTCTGGTGTTCATCTAAAAGGAATTCGATAGATTTCTCCAAAGTATTGCTTGCCACAGTCACTAAGAATCTTATAAACTCCAGGATATTTAAGATTATTGTGTTTAGTTTTAGGATGACTTAAGATGGGTACGAAGTTTAGGTAGGGTTGTGAAAGTTTTCTTAGAGTATTCATTAACTTGAAGATGTTTAAGTTCATTATGAAGTTCCTCTTCCTCCAACAGAAGAGACCGAGCTCAGTGACCTAGAGTCGAGATGATACCCAACTTCTGTGGAGATAAATGGTGTGAGTCAGCATGAAGGTAACAGTCCATATGTGTCAGTTTTCTGAAAACAGAAAATTTGAGATGTTCAGCTGTCTGGGTAACTCTGATATCTAAGAATGAGATAGAGCCATCAACTTCCAATTCAGATGTGAACTTGATATTCGGCTGTATCATTCAAATGTTCTTGAAAGAGTTTGAGGCTATCTAGACCATGTTCCCAGATAAGGAAAACATCATCAATGTAGGGAAGCCATATCGTTGGTTTTAAGGGAGAAGATGAAATTGCTTTTTCTTCAAAAGAGAAACTGACCATTTCCCACATTCCTATGGTATGGCCAGTTTCAGTAAGGCTCTGAAGGCAAATTATTGCACCTTAAAAGCATAACTTTCCTAATTGGAAGAAATGTCAACTAGGTAGTAGGTGTCTTCTATCACCAAGTGAAATACTATCACCCTGCTTGAAGTATGAAGTGGCCTTTGATATGTTTCGTCTCTAGAGTAGGGTTTCCGATTTGTCCCCTCTACCCCTTTTTTCCTATATGGAGTCAGACGAAGGCCTTCCTGTCCATGCTCTCTGCATTGTAATCTTTTAACTAGGTACCGCCTCCATTTGAGGGTGGTTTCTGCAACCCAGTTGACAGACAGTAACAGGGACGGATCTGTTAGTAACTTTCTGGGAGGCTTCCTGATCAGCCAGTGTATAATCTTGCTACTTGACTTTGCCAGGTTGTGCCTGGAAGGAATACGAGCACAGCAACTTTCAGGGGGCACAGTTCGAGACCATTCTTGGAGTTTGGGCACTTCCTATGTGGGAGTGGTGATCCAAGGTCCTTCAACACCTTCTGCATGCTCCCTTGCTCTTTAAATCTCTCATAATTTTATTTGAAACCATGATAAACAATACAAAAAATTCCAGAGACTGTGATTAAAAATTTTATGAAAACACAAAAATATGTTTAAAAACAAATCTCAGAATTCCATGCAATAAAAATAACTTTCATATTGACTTCACTAACATCAGGGGTCTTAATTCTAATATCAATGATGTGCACCATCACCTACAGACATCCAAACCTGATATGTTATTTATCACTAACCACAACTGCAATCCTCTACAACATCTCATCTCATCATTCCTGATTATGTCTTCCATGATGGCTTTCGTAAGAAAGCATTTGTCAGGTCTGATATTCCATGCCAAAGGATATCAGACCCAGAATCCCCTTCATATGATCTACTTAGGATTTCCTTACCTCATTTTGTTGTGTTCATTTGCTGCCTCTACCTAACTCCCATGACTTCACTGACCTATTTCACTATCTTTCTATCTATCTCTGAAAGTTGATAACATACAATTCTAATTATCCTAATAGCGAGATAATCTTTCATGATAGTTTTAATGTCCACAATTGAAAACTTTACAGATCAAGCTGGACAAGAAGCTAATCTGTTTGCTATCAGCAATAATTTAATACAGAATTCTAGATACTTCTCATCATTCTTCCAACATTTTGGATCTTTCCTTAATCAGCTCTCCCTCCAATAGACTGCTGATGTTGGCTCCATTTGGCATGTCTGACCACATCCTTTTCTACAAATTGTCCTTCTTACAGTCATTCTCAGTCTCATATCCTGTGGTACTACAATAGTACCAACTGGGATCACCTTCGGGGCTTCTATGGCTTGTTTCCATGGTGTGATTGCTTTGGCTCTTCTGATCCTAACATCCACTCATTAAATAATAGAAATAATTTTTGTTGGTGGTAAGTGCTTTTCTTCCCCATTATACTCAGATCTCTCAATACTTATCCAAGTCCTGGTTCTCTAATTATTGTGCCAAAGCACTCCATACCAAAAGTTCAACATATGCCCAATCTTGTCTTGTCAGATGTCATCTCCTTCCAGGAGGTTGACTACCATGAGCTTCCACCATGTACAGTTTTGTGCTACTCTTTTGCATTCGACATAGGACAAAAAAAAGGCCAGTCCTTAATATTTCCCATCCAATCTGTTCTTTGTCTTCCTGTTCTTCTTTTTCCTTGTATCATTCCTTCTAGAAGTGTTTTTTGTAGGGATTCATGCCTTAGTATGTGATCAAGGTAAGTGGTTTTCCTTTTCTTAATGGTTGTCAACAGATTCCTATCTTCTCCAATCATCTCTAATATTTCTAAATTAGTTTTTTTGGTAGTCCATGGCACTAAGAATTCTTCTGAGGATCCACATCTCAAAAGCTTTTAGTTTATTTTCACAATATTTTGATATTGTCCAGGTTTCTGCTCCATATAGCAGTGTTGACCATACGTGGAATTTGGACAGCTTAATTCTTGTTTTTGTGTGAATTTCCCTCGAGGTCAGAATGCTTTTCATACTAATGAAGGTTGATCTAGCAATTTCCATTCTTCTTAATATTTCCTTATCACACTTTCCATTCTCTGTAATTAGTTGACCCAAATATATATAACTCTCTACTTGATCTAAAGTATTTCCTCTGATCTTAATATTTATATCTGGCATTTTCCCTTTTTCTCTTGTTACCAGCATGTTTTTGGTTTTTTTGAAGTTGAAATGAAATCCATATTTTTCACTTGGCTTCAACGTCTCTTCTAGTAGGTTCTGAAGATCTTTTTTTATTTTCAGCTAGCAGTACTGCAGATGAATATCTTATCATCATCATCAAATTCCTGCCATGTACCCTCAAGGGGTGTACAGGATATGACAGTACTACATGAAAAAATTACATCATTACTAACTTCCTATCTACAATTTTCCTCCAAATCAGTCTGTTACTTGTGAAGACTGCAACATTATCAGATCTTATATTTCTATCGTCTAAGGCACTTTGTACCGTATCAATCCACCTATATCTTGGTCTTCCTCTGGGTCGTTTTCCTGCCAACCTGGCAGAGAACACTTGTTTTGCTAATCTTTCCTCACCCATTCTATTTAAGTGACCATACCATCTGAGATTAGCTCTGCTAACGCATTCCTGGATGCTGACAATGTCAAGTTATTTCCTAATATCCTCATTTTTAATATGATATTGCCATTGATGCCATCTGTTCACGCTTCTAATCTTTCTCAGGACTCTCATATCTGCGGTCTCTAGTCTTTGGTCAAGTGTTTTACTTCTGACCCAGCTCTCAGATCCATAAGTTAAAATTGGTTTGAACACAGTCTTGTATACAGCTAATTTAGTGTTCCGACTAATTTCTTTCTTATTCCATATGAATTTATTCAATTGACTTCCCACGATACCAGCTTTGCTGATTCTGTTGTCTATTTCTATATTTAGTTTACCATCTTCAGTAAAAATCGTGCCTAAGTAGCTGAAATGTTTTACTTGTTCCACAGGTTCTCCATTCACAACACAGTTGACATTTTCAATGATTCTGCCTATTTTCATTGTCTTTGTCTTTTTATTGCTGATCTTCATACCATATCTATTACAACAGCTATTCAATTTAGTCAGAGAATCTTGCAGACTTGTAGCGGATTTATTTAGAAGTATAACATCATCCGCATAAAGCAAAGAGCTGACATTAACATCTCCAATTTTGATATCAGGTTTAATACCACTTTCCTTCATAATGTGATCCATATAGATAATGAATAACAGAGGGGATAATGTACATCCTTGTCTCACACCAGATTTAACATTAAACCATCTTCCTGTACTTCCTTCAATTCTAACTGCTGACTCACAACTCAAATAAAGACTAAGTATTGCTTGATATAATGCCCCATTGACACCATATAACTGCAGCGTATTGAATAGCTTCTCTCTTGGCACCTTGTCATATGCCTTTTCCAAATCGACAAAACTTAAATATAGATCTTTGTTATATTCCCATGCTTTCTCGACTATTTGTCGTAAAGAGAAGATCTGATCCTGACAACCTCTATTTGGCCTGAATCCAGCTGGTTCTTCACCAAGCTTTTCTTCCACAATTCTTCTCAACCGTTTCTCAAGTATACTTGCATAGATCTTGCCAGGAACACTCAGTAGGGAAATACCTCTGTAATTCTCACATTCAGTTTTATTTCCCTTTTTATATATGGGTACTATGAGAGCTCTACTCCAATCATCGGGAATTCGTCCCTCTGTCCAGGCTTTCTGAACTATGCAGTGCAGCCACTGTAAGACTCTTATACCACCATATTTCAGCATTTCTGGTCGAATATCATCTACTCCTGCTGCCTTTCCACATTTCAAGCCTTTGATGGCTACTTCTAGTATGGATATGTATTCCTGACTGCATGCCTGGTCAGTGTTTTTTATCACTGTGCTGTCATCACTGTATGTTTCATTTAGCAGTTTTTCAAAGTAATTACTCCATACTTCAAGGATATCTTTTTCTCCTGTTTTCATTTCACCTTTATCATCTCTAATTCCTTTTACAGCACTCTTTCCTCCATTCCTAAGCTTCTTCAACAACCTCCAGAATATTTTGCCACCTTCTTGATATTTATTTTCTATATTCTTGCCAAAGTCCTCCCATGACTTTTGTTTAGCTAGTTTTACACACTGTTTAGCTTTCTTACATTTGTCTCTGTATTCTGTAAGAGTAAAAGCTGACTTATTTGCCGGGAACTTTTGATATGCTTTCTTCTTTTCCTTCACTGCCTCTTTAACTTCCTGTGTCCACCAGGGAGTTCTGATTTTTTTATCCTTGCACACAACCTCACCACATGCCTCTCTGGCAGAATCAATCAATGTTTCCTTCAGAGTTTGCCACTGAATCTCCAAGGTTTGATTCCTGTTCTCAAACTCTTTCATTTTCTTTTCAATAATATTTCTGTATTTTAGTCTACAGTTCACATCTGAGAGCTGCTCAACTTTTATTCGCTTTAAAACTTTCTTACATGTTATTCTTTTCAATATGAAATTCAATTTTATCCTGCTCAAGACTAATAGTGATCACTTCCAATTTCAAATCCTCTGTACACTCTGGTGTCCTGCACCAGGGAGAAAACATCACTATCAACAATAACATAGTCAATGAGACTTTTCTTATTCCTAGCCTCTTCTCTCCATGTGAATTTGTGCACATTTTTATGTTGGAACATGGTGTTAATAATAACCAGTCCATGTCCTGAGCAGAAATCCAACAGATATTTGCCATTATTATTAGCTTTGCTCTTTTCTCCAAATTTTCCCAAATTATTTTTGTATGTCTCACAATCATTTCCTACTCTGCTATTTAGATCCCCAACAAGGACCAACTTTTCCTTTTTCATTGTGTCAGTTGCTTTTTCTAAAGCCTCAAAAAATTCCTCCACTTCTACCTTAGTAGAACCTTCTGTGGGACCATAGGCACAAATAAGTCTCATTGTCCAGTTCCCCATTCTCATATTTGCCCACATTACTCTACTTGAGACTGACTGCCATTCAAAAAGATTAGCCTCGTATTTTGTGTTGAATACTATGGCTACTCCTTCTTTTCCTTGATTGTCATTGCCTGAATATAACATTTTGTATTTATTGCTCAGAAAGATCTCACCAGTTTTGGTCTTTTTTGTTTCAGTCACCTCTATTATGTCGATCTGGTACTTATCTAATTCCTCAGCTAGCTCCATTTCTTTGCCATTCAGGCTTCTTACGTTGATAGTACCGATTTTTAACTCTGGTGATGTTGAGTTGGGGTTTGTTTTCAGATTTGTTCCAGTAGCTGACTTTTCGCTGTTCGCCCTGGTTCCCTGGCGAAAACAACGGGGGCCTTGTTTAACCGGGCGACGCCCCAGCCGGCATGAAATTTTGTCATGTTGTACCATCATTTTTTATTTTGGTTTAACCAATAAGAATACAATTTGGTCGGCTAAATCCCAAATTGCCAGCCCATCCTCGTTCGTTCAGTATCAAAGTAGATACCCAACAGGGTGCACCACGAGAAGGTGAGGATTGGACATTAGGTCAGAAGCCCTGGTCGGTTCTCCGCATTCCTTTAAAGGCTATGTGGAGGTCTCCTCTCAGTTATACAGCTTTGACCCTTAAGCACCCCTGTATTCCTGCTTCCTATGCTGACTCCTTTAAATTCTTCTATTTGCTGGAAGATATTTTCAGTATAGAGGTTAAGTAATATAGGAGAAAGAACACAGTCTTGTCTGACACCCTTCTTTACTGGGAATTCCTCCGAGATTTCTCCTGATATTTTTATTGAGGCAGTTTGCTCCCAATATAGATTTATCAGTAATCTGGTATCTTTACCATCTACTCCTAAATTTCTGATGCATTTGATTAATTGTTCAAGTTGTATATTGTCAAAGGCCTTTGTATAGTCAATAAAACATAAGTAGACTTCTTTCTGCTTCTCCAGATATCTTTCTATAATAGTTCTAATGTTGAAGAGTCCTTCTCTAGTTCCTTCATTTTCCTGGAAACCAGATTGTGTTTCATTAATTTCCATTTCGATTTTGTTTATTTCTTTCTAGGATGATATATAACATAACTTTTGCTATCTGACTGATTCTAATTCTTGTATAAATTACCAATATGCCCAATAGCTCAAGTCAAAAACCCCAGCCTCTCATTCAGCTAACACTACAGTTCATAATAATAACTGTAATAAAATAAAAATAAAATAAATAATTAATAATAATAATAAATGTATAAATAAATAAATTAAATTAAATAAAAATAATCAATAAATCCAAAGCAGACACTTTGTAAGGGCCAAATACACTAAGGTTTCTCCTGTCCAATTGGTAGCTGAGCTTTCTGTAGGATGCAAATTCTGTCCTTCCATGTGTCCACCTTTTATATTCTGATGGTACAATAGTAACATATCCTAAAGATAAGGCAGCCCTCTTGGTATTAGGTTTTTTTTTTCCCCTTTAATTCTTGTATAAATGACCACAGTAGATCTCTTTCTACCATTCCACAAAATACCCACAAGTAGGCCTCTGAAGTTTTGACAGAAGGACATCAGAAAACTCAAATCTGGTGGCTCTTAATTTTTGATGGTAATGCCATCAAAAATTAAGAGCCACCAATCATGCAAGTTCATCGAATGTAAGAAAGTTGAGGAGGGAGGGGAGAAGAAAGAACAACCTTGTTTGGATTTCATTAAATACAAATTGTATTATTTAGGAAATACACAAGTTGACACTGTTTCAAAAAGGATAATGCAGCAGAGAGAACAAATGAGGAGGAAGAAAAATGTGTGAAAAAACTGAAGGTAGTCATGATACTGCATGCATCTTAACAGATTTAGAGAAGAATGGAGGAATTACCAATGCCAACTCTAATGAGCAGTGACCATGGAAATATCTCTAGAAATGCAGGCAGCACAAATGAAGCAGTTGTCGAAGGGGAGTGCAGCAACTGGCAACAGATGAGTCACTAGTCAAATCTAGATTCTCTCTTCTATATTATGTCTAGGATTTTTAGGGAGCTTAGAAGCACCAACCCAAATATAAGGACCATATTCAATGGCTGGGTTGATTTGCAATTTGTATACAGTTAAGAGATATTCAGAAGCAATATAATACAAGTAAATTAAAGGAATCACCCACCTAACATCTTGGATGGTGAGGAAGAAATACTTGTACTACCTTTATGCTAAGAAAAATCATTAGAATTATTCCTAAGAAGATTTCATTTTGCCAAAAAAAAAAAAAAAAGTATAAAACAGTTCCTTAAGTATAAAGAGCTAATAAGCTTCATTTCGGCAATGAAAACACTACTTAAATTAAGGGGATATTAAATCCCACATAGTTTTAAAACCGAATAAGAAACTCAAAGATTGGAATCAGAGAGTTTCTTGCCGAATATAGTAAACTATAAAGTATCGGCGAACACTAGCGTTAGCCAATGCAAGTGATCCTAGTACGTAGTACAATACTGGGCAGCTCGTTGCAAAGGTGGAGGAAGAAGTTCAGATCGCTGTTCTTAGGTATTTTCCATAATATAAAAACACATTTCCTAGGAAATGTATGCTGTTATTACATTATGGAGGGAGGTCACTACCCAGACCGGTTTCAGCCTTTTTTGAGGCTTCATCAGTGAGTAGCTAGACCTAAACTTTCTTATTCGGTTTTAAAACTATGTGGGATTTAATATCCCCTTAATTTAAGTAATAAAACAGTTCATTTTTGGGAGAAATAAGACAGGACTGAGTTTTGCTAGCAATGAAATTAAAAAAGTTATTATCAGAACTCCAAATGAAAAATAGTCTGGAGATCAAAATTTATGAATGTCTAAGTAGATATTCTAGAAGTTTTAGGGCAGGCTGAGTAGTGCAAGGTTATGTCAAATAAGAAAGAGGAATGCAAAGTACAGTCTTTAGCTAAACAGTGGATCAGACTTGCAATCAACCAGAGAAAGTCAATATCACATGAAAAGAAGAGAAAAGAATGCAGTCCTATAACACTCCAAGCATTAGTTCAACAACTTGAAAATAATGATTATCCAGCATACAAAGTTGAGTGCAACCAGAGAGAGAGAGAGAGAAAACTTGCAACCCAAGTTACATAAGTCAAAAGACAGACCATAAGATGAGTTTCTCCAAATTTTCTAAGGCATTTATTTGTACAATTATACATGATATAAGCAAGAACATCTCTTGTTGAATGACAAAAGTATCCGTATTAGTAAATGATTATTAGGTGAGAGGCTCAGGCAGCATAGAATCAGACCAGACTATCAATATATTTTTCTTTTTAGAATATAACAGCAGGAATTTGCAATAGTCTTTCTGCTTGGATGGCAATCTGATTGGGGGAGGGAGGGGATTGTTGATCTTTTTAGAAATAGGCTGAATATAGGTTAATTTTAAAAGTTCAGGATAAATCCTAGTAGAATAGGAGAGTATAAAAATGAAGGGCATAAGGAGTCACTTCTGAAGCACCAACCTTCAGAACTAGGAAAAATGCCACCAGGAGATTGGCATTTACTGTTGGAACCACCCAAGTGCAAAGCAGGTGTAAACAGGATGACCCTTCACACAGTAGATCCTTGTCAAAGCTACTTTGACAAGGATCCAGAAAGCATGATTTTAATTTCAAAATGAGGCAAGTTTTCTGTATTTGGCTTTTTCAAAATCAGTTCTGGATGTTGTGTTAATTGTCTGTTAATCATTCCAAGTTTCAACAAAAGAAGAAAAGGATAAAGCTTTTGATGAAAGGCAGCTGCTGAGTTTTCTCATGAATGCCTTGGCACACTTCTTTGGAGAACCAATGCTAAGAATGATAATTCAAAGTGATGAATTATCACTTTGAATTTTAATTCTAAAAGACTCATTGCATTGAACACATCACTGTGATGTGTTCAATGCAAACACAGTATTTGGATTAGAAGACTGAAAACAATAATATAATCAAACAAAGGTCTCAGGGAATCATCCCTTCTTGGCATTCCCATAGTGCCAGACAATATACGAATAAAGGTGACTGTGCAAGAGTTTCTCTATGAGAAAAGAAATCAATAGTAAGCTATACTTATTTGTGATTGTGAGGATGAGATTCAAAGCATTTGGAAAGTGGTTATGATTATCAGGTATATTCCAGAAGACACATGAACAGCTTGTGCACATTAGTTGTTGTATCTGCTGTAGCTAAAATGCGCAAGAAACTGGTGTTGTAAATAAACTGTCAATATTAGCAAAGCTGGACTGTAGATAATCAACTTTTAAAGAAAGGAAATCAAAACTTCAGAATGACATGTTGGCAAGTACTTTAAAGAAAACAAGTGGACTCAATCAAATGAAGCACAGAGGTTTTAGATAAAGAAGATCAAAACGAGGCAATTTTAATTTAGACACTGTCACGGAATCAGAATAGACAGATGCAAAAATTTATGCTCATTTTTTTCTCCTGAATGGCTTTTTTTTTTTTTTGAGAACTAATACAAAGAATGAGAATTTAAAATGACATGAGAAATGAACATGACCATGTCTAGAAGTCTTGTTTCAGTGATGCATTTAATACAAATAGTATTTGGATTAGAAGACTGAAAACAATAATACGATCAGACAAATGACATAAGAATCAAGGAAATCAGGAAGAAGTCCTTATTGGTTCTTATAATGCCAAACATGAGGATAAGAGAAACTCTGACTGACATACAGACATCTTAGTGTGAAATACTTTATCACTACTACTTGAATGAAAACAACTTAGATTTTATTGTAATATCAACTATGTCAACATGTTGCTTCTGAAATTCTTCTGATAGCTCCACTTCTGATGTTTTTTATGTTGGTAGGCTGCCAATCATCCATTCTTTTAAGTTTGAGGTTATTCCAGTATCTAAGTTTTCAATGTAGAAAGTTTTACTGTTGGGTTACAAAGTATTTTATACTCGACAAGAAATCATGTTCTTGCTTTAATCCTTTACCCAAGCATAAGCAAATAAAGTTTGCACATGAAGTGCCTCAGTATTCCATAATGCAAAAACATTCAAATTGATAGTTGTCACTACCCAGGCTGATTTCAACCATCTTTAAAGTCTCATCAGTAATAGCTAGATCCAAGAAAATTTCAGCATTAAAATTTAACCTTGTTATCTCCCTGTCAATAGCTTCTATATATAAGTAGACTAGCTATGAAGATATTTGGTTTGCCTATTCTTCAGTAAAGGATTAAATCACACAAATGTAACTTCTTGTCATGTATAACATGGTAAGTTCTGTTTGTTCACTCTGGTTTCCTAGTAAGAACAGGAATATCAAATATCATGTAAGCTGGGCCATTGCATATCTACTGACCATATGCAATGACCCAGCTGGCATGATATTTGATATATCGTATCATTGTAATTTACATGTAGTTTTAACAATATGGAATACAGGCTGCTTGGATAAGTTCCAAATTGCCACCCAATTCTCTTTCGCTAAGTATATATTCTTCTTCTTCTCTTCCGTCTAAGACAGGTTGAATCTTCCCTTGAGCAGGATCTTCCAGTCTTCTCTATTCCTTGCTGTTTGAAAAAGTTCCTTATATGTTCTGCATCCCGAAATGTTCTTTATTAATTTCAGCCAGGTAATTCTTGGTCTTCCAGGTCTTCTTTTTTCAGTTGGAAAAGTATTGATTAGGACATTAGGAAGTTGTCTGCATCCACACATACAGTATGGCCAAACCATCTCAGTCGTTACCTTCTAATTTTTTCTATTATTGTCTTTTTATACAATAATTCGTGTGTGACTGTGTTGTTTGTTTTCTATTCTATCCAACTTGTTCTATTTATTTTTCTTAAGCATTTCATTTCAAATGTCAGCAGTTTATTCTCCTCTCTTTTCTTAACTGTCTACACTTCTGCTAAATAGATGACTGTTGGTATAATCACTGATTCGTATAATTTGATTTTGGCTTGCTTGTTTTGAAATATCTTGTTTGTATGCTATTCTGTGTTTAATTGTTTCGAGTTCATCTATTGTTTCTGTTAGTTTTGATCCAAGATATATGAAGTTGTCTACCTGTTCTATTTGTTCTCCATTTAGGATGGCTGAGATGGTAGTTCTGTTTCTCCCTATTTTCATTGCTTTTGTCTTTTGTATATTTATTGTCATGTCATATGTTTTACAGGTTTCATTAAGCTTGTTTATCAACCTTTATAGTTCATTTGGGGTTCTTTCAATAAGGACGAGATCATCCGCATATTTGATATTATTTATGTTTAAACCATTGACATTGATTCCAGGCTTATTGTCTATTGCCTTCTTTATAACTTCGTCTAGATATATGTTGATTAGGCATGGGGATAATTGGCATCCTTGCATTACTCCTTTTTGGATCTCTATGGTTTCTGTTGTGAGTGTGTCCTTTTTAATTATTGTGTTCCCAGTATTATCCACTGTTCTGGAAGATGTGAGGGTTTTAATTTCAAGCACATTTGTTCTAAAAATCGACTTCTGCTTGAGCTATCTTTTAGTTTTGATAGGTTGATGTTTTCTTCTTTTCTGATATTATTTTTCCTGTTGAATTTTATCTTCACTTTGGCAGTTAATATTTCATGGTCAGTGTCGAAATCAAAGCTTCTTAATGTTCGTACATTATTTACTGATCTTTTTCATTGTATGTTTATGATGATATAGTCTATGCAGTTCTTTATATTACCATCTGGGGATGTCCATGTATATTTATTATTAGGGCACTGATAGAACAATGTGTTTGCAATCATTAGATCGCTTGCTTTATAGAAGTGGAGTAATTGTTCTCCTCTGTCGTTAAGCTCTCCGTATCCAAATTTCTCCATCACATCTTTTTTGTCTGCTGTGAACTGTCCTATTTTAGCATTAAAATCTCCCATCACTATCACAAGTTCTATATTTTTGGAATTAGCTATTTCCTGTTGTAGTTCTTCATAGATATTTTCTATTTCTTGCTCTGAATGGTCCTGAGCACCCTGCTTCTCTAAGTATATACACACACATATTCCCTCTCCTCTTTTTCCCCCTTTATATGTCACTCCAAGAGATGAGAATCTACAAAATCCATGGAAAAAAGTAATCAGTTTATATTCTTTTTGAAGAGTTAGATGGAATCTATAGAATTATTTCACGAGGAAGGCTGTTTCATAGAACAGAGATAGAATGAGAAGAAAGATGAATGGGATAGCAGGTTGGTAGATTAGTAATTCATTTGTAAGTTGATGAGTAGCGCTTTCTCATGTTATTGTAATTTTAGCAGAAATGAGGGAAACATAGATGCCAGTGTGGAAATTGATAATCTGTAAGGCAGCTGGATAGTTTGTGAGTGAGGTGTCAGCAATCAACTGAACTGTCCTCTTGAGAAGTTTTTTTTTCTTTTAAAATGTTTCATCTATGAAAGATTGTAAACCTATCACATAGTACTAAGGGTTATATAATCCAGAAACCCTGCTCTATGTCTAAAGGCCAGCTTGGTTGGCCGAGTGGTTGGCATATCTGTTCTCTAGCCAAAGGGCTGTAGGTTTGAATTCCGACAAGGGCGTGGATGTTTGTGATTGTCCTATTAACCAATTACCATATGCACAGCTGTGACCTCTGTCTTGGTGTAGTATGATCTTTGATGTCTTTGTGCCATAAAAATCAAATCAACCAAAAAAAAAAAAAAAATCTATGTCTAGACCAAACGCAGAACTTTTAAAACATTTCACACCAACAAGCAGGATAGTAGCTCACATCAGATGATGAAATTCATCTAAACTAAACTGAGGTTTTGCATAGCATTAGCAGTAGTATGTAAGGTATTACTGTACTATACAGGCAGAATCATGCTTTAGGAAGTGGGCAAAATTAGGAACCTGAGGGATGCTAGTTCACAGAGATCTGAAGTTTGTAAAACATACTGCAGGAATTGTGAAAAGACAAAAAACATTAAGAAACAGTAGATGTCCCACTGTTCAAGCCATTCATTGACTACATCTAGACTGCTGCACAAAATTTGGTCACCTGGTCTTTCAGTGGTGATGAAAAAACTCTGGGAAGAATTCAGAGACAAATAACTAAGACAATTTCAGGTTGCTGGAATGCTAGTACTGAGTAGAGGAAGGGAATGTATTGCTGAACATGGTGAATAGGTGCAGGATAAGTGATGTGACAGAGGATATGAAGTTTGTAAGCATATTTTATCAGTTAATATAAAAGAGGTTATTCAGAGAGAGAGAAGTCATCCATGGAAGTTATACATAAATGTTATAAATAATGCAGCAAGAAGCAGATTTTTTTACTGGAAGAAGAATTCATCACTAGAGGGCACCATAAATGAAAACTGCACAAACAAGTTTCAGATCCAACATGATAGATATGCTACTGAGTGAACCTCCCATGATAAGTCAAATCTGACTATAGATATCCATTAATACATACTGAATAAAAAAAAAAAGCATTAAATAAATACCATTCTACAGATCATAATACAAAGTGCCCCAAAAGTTACTATGCATTTTGGTGAAAGAGAGTAAATTACAAACAGATGTCTTAATGGCATTATTATAGCCGAACTTGGTTAGAATGAACACAAGGGGACAAACAAAAGTTCCTCATTATAACCATTACTCACTATATCAGATGAGTTAAATCTACCTAATTTTTTCATCATCAAATTCCTGATATGTATTTTCATGGAATGTACAGGATAATTATGAGAATACTACATGAAAGACATCTGTTTTTTAAATTCTGCATAATTCAATAAAAAATAGATAAAAAAAAAAAAATGCATTAGAGAGAAAAAAAGAATATTATTACATACCTAGATATTATTTGTATGAATATGCTTGTACAGACTACAATACACTTAATACTAAGCACAGTTTATTTCTTGTAAATTAAAAACACTACTAATTAATAGTAAACACGATTTCAATTAACCATTCACCCGGTGTTACATAGAAAATCATTAGCAAATTTTTCTCCTTGTGCCTTCAAGATCGAACCATCTACTGAGAATTGAACACTCAAGTGAACCATTTGCAGCAACTTCTTTGAAGTTTGCAAGCTTGGACATTCTATTTTTTTTTTTTTGCCCCTTTCAGTTATGTTGTTTTCCAGTGCCGATATGTAAGCATCATTATTGTGGAAGTATAATATACTTCCACAATACAGATATTATTGAAGAGGATAAAGAAAAAGTTTTACACACTTCAACATTTTTCACACCATGTTATAACTCATGAATAACTGATTTTTTCACAAACCAAGAGACACTTTCTTTTAGTATGCACGTTTCCAATGGAAAGGTTAATGTCTAACTTATTTTACAGTTGTGACAGTGTTTAGGTAAAGTGAGGGAGGAGGGCTGGAGGCTAGACAATGGAGAAGTAGGTAGAGCAGAGCTAGTTCCCAAGGGCAAGATTAGGTTATATATTGGCCCATTATTTGATGCAGGTGGTCATAAAAGCTAAGTTGTTCCTTTCATTTTTGTCTATTCCAAGAACCACCCATCAATTAAGAATGTTAGCTCAGTTTCCAAAATTTGTACAGTATATCCATGTAGTATGCTCATTATAAAAGTGAGCACCTGTATGGGAATATGTGTAAATTAAAATCATCACGGCCTTTTGTTCATTACAGCTGTGATCTCAAAGTTTGAGTGTATATGCATATTTTTAAACAAAATACAAGTAAATAAATTGTGAACAAATTTAAAAACTAGTCTGTGTAGTTAGCCTAGTGGCTGTGTGCTTCACAACCATATGCCTGGGGTTTTTTATTCCACAAAGCAGGCAAACTGGCCTTGAGAACTCAACACTACAGGACATAGGATACATGGGTATAGGGCTGACCACCTTATCCTGTGAACAGTTTGATGATTAATAAACCCACAACACCGCGAGGTAAAAGAGGGTATGAAGAAGACGAGAGAGATGAGATGCCCAAGGCAAATGAGAATCATGAGAAGGCTATGAATCTGTGTGCGCCATGTCTTAGAAGAGGATCAGAAATCACAGGTTACAAATGTATTCTGCAGACAGAATATACCCAAAGTAATAATTCACAGAATCTTACATTCAACTCAAGAAAAAAAAAGTTTACCACATTCAAATGCTTGGCTTGTATGAAGATTATTCATGATGAGCAGCAATGCATGTGCAAGATTCTGTGAATTTAAATTTATCTGCAATTGAATAGTTTCAATTTATATAAAATATACATGTAAGCACAAGGAGAATTTTACATACAACTTCTGGACCAACTATTACTTGCATAATAGTTGTTCCAGAAGATTACCTAGAGGCATAAATTACCTATAGCAGTTCTTCCCTAAAACCACCTTAGAAGATTGAATCTCACAGACAAATCTCTGTTCTCAAAACAACATAAAATAATTATAGTGACAAACAAAATATATCTGCTTTTGATTATGGTTTAATTACTGATCATTTTCCACTTGTGCAATGTAGTGAATAGGATTTTAGCATTATGTTAAGTTTCACGTAACAGTTTCTTTATCAATAAACAATTCAATGAAAAACTATAGCATTTTTAATTTAATTAAATATAATTCAAATAATGATCTTGATATTAAAATTGTCTTTCATACAGTCACAGACTATAATTTCTAAATAAATTATAATTTTATATAGAGATGTCATAAATTTGGAATGGGGATAACCTGGTCACCTTCGATGCTACCAAAATGCAGTCTTGCCTTCTTTCTTGCAAAAAAAGATCCCAATTCACCTTTCCTTAACTTCAGCAATATGTGAAATGCAGCGAGGATTAGATTCCTCTCACTGGACTGACATTTACCTTTCAGCTTTCTTACATTGATAACCTAATCCTCTAAAAACTAGGCTTCCTTTACTGATCAAGATTCCATACAAATCTCAAATAAGCCAAACCTTAAAATGCTGTTCACATATTTGCAATGGTGCACAAAAAACCATCCTAAAAATTCTCAATGCTAAAAAGAGAAGAGGGTGATAGAGCTGATAGATAATTCCCCTCTCTCTCCCTTGCTGACTCACTCCAACTACAATTTTACAGGCAGCCTATTTCAGCACTGTCTTTTCTAAAAGCACTTCCATGGACAATGCTTCACTGAACTGACATCCATCATTCCTCTGCTTTCCACTGGACCTGTTAAAACATGCAACAGCAGCTGTACAACCTATTTTTTCAGTCTAAATGCAAATTCAATGAAACTGCTCTTGCTCTTTTAGTACATATATAGATTCCTTCTTTCCCAACCCTTGCACCTAGACTAATATAAAAGCTAACAGGTTAGACATTTCCTTTCCACATTTAATAACTGAAATTAATCTTTCCTGTAACAAATGTCTAAGACCATATTTAATTTTTATTGTTTCCTTATAGATAATGTCCGGGCATTTCAGTTGCAGGAAGGGTTGGCTGTTCAGAATAAGAAGAAGAAATAATATCTATGCATCAGATGAAAGGAATTTCATATATATCAATTCCACACATGGTTGAAGAACCTACAGGACAGTGCCATGTGTAGGAGACACATGAAAACATTTTTCTTGAATGATTCATCATCAAATATTATTACTGGAATCACTTACATTTAATTTAAATGTCTTTATTTGTAAAATTGTTGGCTAAGTTTCATAACCAGTGTCAATACAAATATAGGAAAACACAAAAAAACAGAACAATTCAATTGAAAGCACGTGATATTATGTGCACAATTCGCAGCAGAAAAATTTTTACAAATAAAGACATTTAAATTAAACCTAAGTGATTCCAGTAAGGGGTGCTTAACGGTCAAAGCTGTATAACTGAGAGGAGACCTCCACATAGTCTTTAAAGGAATGCGAAGAACCAACCAGGGTTTCTGACCTAATGTCCAATCCTCACCTTCTCGTGGTGCACCCTGTTGGGTATCTACTTGGATACTGAACGAATGAGGATGGGCTGGCAATTTGGGATTTAGCCGACCAAACTGTATTCTTAATGGCTTAAAATAATATACAAAATGATGGTACAACATGACAAAATTTCATGCCGGATGGGGCGTCGCCCGGTTAAACAAGGCCCCCCGTTGTTTTTGCCAGGGAACTAGGGCGAACAGCGAAAAGTCAGCTATTGGAACAAATCTGAAAGCACACCCCAATTCAACATCACCAGAGTTAAAGATCGGTACTATCAACATAAGAAGCCTGAATGGCAAAGAAATGGAGCTAGCTGAGGAATTAGATAAGTACCAGATCGACATAATAGGGATGACCGAAACAAAAAAGACAAAAATTGGTGAGATCTTTCTGAGCAATAAATACAAAATGTTATATTCAGGCAATGACAATCAAGGAAAAGAAGGAGTAGACATAGTATTCAACACTAAATACGAGGCTAATCTTCTTGAATGGCAGACAATCTCAAGTAGAGTGATGTGGGCAAATATCAGAATGAGGGAACTGGACAATGAGACTTATTTGTGCCTATGGTCCCACAGAAGGTTCTACTAAGATAGAAGTGGAAGAATTTTTTGAGGCTCTAGAGAAAGCTACTGACACAATGAAAAAGAAAAAGTTGGTCCTTGTTGGGGATCTAAATAACAAAGTAGGAAGTGATTGTCAGACATACAAAAATATTCTGGGAAAATTTAGAGAAAAGAGCAAAGCTAATAATAATGGCAAATACCTGTTGGATTTCTGCTCAGGATATGGACTGGTTATTACTAACACCATGTTCCAACATAAAAATGTGCACAAATTCACACAGAGAGAAGATTCAAGGAATAAGAAAAGTCTCATTGACTATGTTATTGTTGATAGTGATGTTTTCTCCCTGGTGCAGGACACCAGAGTGTGCAGAGGATTTGAAATTAAAAGTGATCACTATTTAGTTGAGCAGGATATTAAGCTGGCCTGTTCTGGTCTCATGCTATCTCTTTCTTGGTCTTCCAAAAAAAAAAAAAAAGTTAAATGAGATAAATGAAATCATAAGTTTTGTTGACAAAACTAGATACTCATTATTAATGTGTTGTCAAAATGACAGTAATCTTTGTTCCTTGGTTGGTTTGCCGTCAGAACAAGAAGCCTGCAATGTAGTATTATAAGCTTATGATTTTGTAAATGTGAAATTTTCTACTCATATATAAATTTATCAGGTGGAGAGTCTTATATCAAACTGACTTCAAAATTTATATTTGACCACCATGAAAAAATATTCAGATTTTCAAATAAAGGTCAAAATTTCATATTGAAAAGAATAACATGCAAGAAAGTTTTAAAGCGAATAAAAGTTGAGCAGCTCTCAGATGTGAACTGTAGACTAAAATACACAAAGATTATTGAAGATAAAATGAAAGAGTTTGAGAACAGGAACCAAATCTTGGAGATTCAGTGGCAAACCTTGAAGAAAACCCTGATTGATTCAGCCAGAGGCAGGTGTGAGGTTGTCTGCAAGGATAGAAAAATCAGAACTACATGGTGGACACAGGAAGTAAGAGGCAGTGAAGGAAAAGAAGAAAGCATATAAAAAATTAATGGTGAATAAGTCAGCTTGTGCTCTTAGAGAATACAGAGACAAATGTAAGAAAGCTAAACACTGTGTAAAACTAGCTAAACAAAAGTCATGGGAGGAACTTTGGCAAGAACAGAAAATAAATATCAAGAAGGTGGCAAATTATTCTGGAGGTTGTTGAAGAAGCTCAGAAATGGAGGAAAGAGTACTGTAAAAGGAATTAGAGATGATAAGAGTGACATGAAAACAGGAGAAAAAGATATCCTTGAAGTATGGAGTAATTACTTCGAAAAATTGCTAAATGAAACAAGCAGTGATAGCAGAGTGATAAAAAACACTCAACAAGCATACAGTCAGGAATACATATCCATACCTGAAGTAGAAAAAGACATCAAAGGCTTGAAATGTGGAAAAACAGCAGGACTAGATGATATTCGACCAAAAGTGCTGAAGTATGGTGGTATAAAAGTCTTACAGTGGCTGCACTGCATAGTTCAGAATGCCTGGACAGAGGGAAGAATTCCTGATGATTGGAGTAGAGTTCTCATAGTACCCATATATAAAAAGCGAAATAAAATTGAATGTTGAATTACAGAGGCTTTTCCCTACTGAGTGTTCCTGGTAACATTTATGCTAGTATACTTGAGAAATGGTTGAGAAGAATTGTGGAAGAAAAGCTTGGTGAAGAACAAGCTGGATTCAGGCCAAATAGAGGCTGTCAGGATCAGATCTTCACTTTACGACAAATAGTTAAGAAAGCATGGGAATATAACAAAGATCTGTATTTAAGTTTTGTAGATCTGGAAAAGGCATATGACAAGGTGCCAAAAGAGAAGCTATTCAATACCCTACGGTTATATGGTGTCAATGGGGCATTATATCAAGCAATACTTAGCCTTTATTTGAGTTGTGAGTCAGCAGTTAGAATTGAAGGAAGTACAGGAAGATGGTTTAATGTTAAATCTGGTGTGAGACAAGGATGTACATTATCCCCTCTGTTATTCATTATCTATATGGATCACATTATGAAGGAAAGTGGTATTAAACATGATATCAAAATTGGAGATGTTACTGTCAGCTCTTTGCTTTATGCAGACGATGTTATACTTCTAAATAAATCTGCTACAAGTCTGCAAGATTCTCTGACTAAATTGAATAGCTGTTGTAATAGATATGGTATGAAGGTCAGCAATAAAAAGACAAAGACAATGAAAATAGGCAGAAGCATTGAAAATATCAACTGTTGTGAATGGAGAACCTGTAGAACAAGTAGAAAATTTCAGCCTACTTAGGTACGATTTTTACTGAAGATGGTAAATTAAATATGGAAATAGACAACAGAATCAACAAAGCTGGTGTGGTAGGAAGTCAATTGAATAAATTCATATGGAATAAGAGAGAAATTAATTGGAACACTAAAATTAGCTGCCAGTTTTAACTTATGGATCTGAGAGCTGTGTCAGAAGTAAAGCACTTAACCAAAGACTAGAGACTGTAGATATGAGAGTCCTGAAAAAGATTAGAGGCATGAACAGATGGCATCAATGGCAATATCATATTAAAAACAAGGATATTAGGAAAGAACTTGACATTATCAGCATCCAGTAATGCGTTAGCAGAGCTAATCTCAGGTGGTATGGTCACTTAAACAGAATGGGCGAGGAAAGATTAGCAAAACATGTGTTCTCCTCCAGGTTGGCAGGAAAATGACCCAGAGGAAGACCAAGATATAGATGGATTGATACGGTACAAAGTGCCTTAGATGACAGAAATATAAGATCTGATAATGTTGGAGTCTTGACAAGTAACAGACTGATTTGGAGGAAAATTGTATATAGGAAGTTAGTAATGATGTAAATTTTTCATGTAGTACTATCATATCCTGTACACCCCTTGAGGGTACATGGCAGGAATCTGATGATGATTCCAGTAATAATATTTTATGATGAATTCTTCCTCTTATGTCTCAATTTTTACAATAATTTTTCTTGAAGAAATGGAGATTGTACTTGGTGGGGAACACTTTTGAGGAAGTCTGTTCCAAAAAATAGAGACAGACAGCATGAAACAAGAGGTGGAAAAGGTGTGGTGGATATGAAGTTGGACTGTGAAACGGTGTTAGGTATCTGTTGCTTATGTTCTAATAGGCCTAGTGGAAAGCAGAGGAATAATGGATGTCAGTTCAGTCGAGTAGAGCCCACTGTAGAAAAGACAAGTCTGAAGCAGATCACCTGCAAGAGGGAGATAGGATTCTTTGACCAGTTGGACTGTCCTGCTCTGCATCAGAAATTTTTACTGGCTCTTGGTACACCACCTCAAATATGAGAATGTTATTCAACTTTTTTTCAGAGGCTGAGAAAACAAGTGATGTTATGCAATTGTTCCATATAACACCAATAACTGGTTAACTATGCCTATTTTCCAAACTTTTGATAACATTTCCATAGAAATAACATAGAACAAGCATTATGGAACTGTTTAGAATATACATATTATCCATCTGGGGTTTTGTGATATAAATCATAAAACCAGAGGTAGATCTACATCAAAGGAACAAAATCATGCTGATATTTTTCTGGTTTTCTAACCAGCATCTTCAGATCAAAATACAAAAACACTAGAAATCAGTTACTTATGGAATGATTTATAATTATAATAAACATTACGAATCTTTTTTTCCCCCCTCCTCCTTAAGTTCTAATTTGGTGCTCTCCACTACTGGATAAAAAGTTTATATGTGTTAAGTAAGATTTAGTGTTAAAATGACTATCTTCCAGACTTTTGATAAATTGAGCTGGAGAAGTGTTTCAATGCTGCTAGCTTCCAATAATCTCTTCCACTTAATGACTGCTATGTAGCACTATGGTATTATTCCATAAAACTCTCTGTGATGGTATCTAAAGCATGGTCTGCAAGTCCTGACTTGCCATGATGGTAGAAAATTGATTTCTAATGTTTGCTCAGGCAGGATGTCAAAAGAGCTTCCTGTCTGTCCATAATAAGCCAGTTCACAAGTAATGAGGCACTTCCTACACTCCCAGAAACAACAGAGTATAGAGTATGTTCTTAGGTGAATAGACAAGGGCTGCTATTCTGATGTGTGGTTTGAATGTGGTGTGGTGTGCGGCTTATAGTTTAAGCACTCTGGCTATCTTTTTTTGGATGTACCCTCGATATAAGGAATAGTGGTAGCTTTAAACACTAGTTAATCACATACACTAGTCAATTCCTGAAGAGATCACTTAGAGAACTAAACAACACTCAAACAAGTGGACTGGTTGTGGCTTGTTGATCAGGTGTTTACTATCTGGATTTTTGGTCCAGACACATTAATTACATTTTTAGCACATTTAAGCAGCCAACACCCTAAACTATACATCATAATAGAAAAAAATCAAGCTGCCTATCCTTCCAAGATACATTACTCAAGTTTTCAAACGGTTCATTATCTTTTTCTATTCATAGAAAGCCAACATGCACTAGAAGATATTCACACAGACAATCATGGCATCACATTCTAAAACAACACTAACACAGAGAACCAGGGCTATCTGTTCCGATAATGCAGATGTTGCCATTGAACTTATCTACTTTTGCTACACATTTTTTTGCCAATGGCTATAACTCCTACAAAACTGATACATTACTAAATTCTCTCCATAATACATAAGACTGCAACAAAATGATCACTCACCTATATATCTAGGGCACATTTAAAAAGATAGAGTGTTTGATAAATATAAGCTGCACATCACATATCAAACTAGCAACCGTTATGTTTACCAATGACAAACTCACCTCTATCACATCTGGGAGTATATAAAATGCCTCACATTTATGAACTGATTTACTATGGACAGACAAGAAGATTTGTTGATATCCACCACAGAGGCAAATTGACCAACTGCTTTAAATACTTCTTCACACAGGATTATAGTAAAGAACCAGAGTGCACATAGAATTACAAGGTAAATGAAACATTTCCCAAACCTCAATAACTATAGCTGTATTAATTTATCAAAAATATGGGAGAGAACTATTCCACTAATAACCGATTAGAGACAGCAAATCCAGGAATTTTGAATGCTCTTATTGCATTGCAGTTGCACAAATGGAGTCATGACTAAAGTAACAGCTTATGACAGCACACCACTAGAAGTCCATTAACTCTGAAACCATCTCCCATTTTCAGAATAGCACCCACCTATAGTGCATATTATACCTTGCTGTGTCACACAGATGTACAAATAATTTCAGCAACATTGCATACATATGAACTACATAAGTGTGTGTGTGTGCGCGCATGTGTTGTGAAAGCACCGACTTCACCACAGGTTGCTTTAACAAGAGAACCTTCAAATGTTGTTATATGACAAGCTCATCATAAATAACCACCAAGCAAAATGTGGGGTGAAATTATACCAAAAGCAAACATCTAAAAATAAATAAATGTCAAATATACAAATGGTAGTCAGCAGCTGTCTTGAAACCATGGTCATGTGACTAGAGTAATCTCATAGAGAATAGAGTGACACGGGGAGCAAGCAACTGTTCTATCTTTGGCTGTGAAACGGCTGCAACTGGCAAGTGTCACTGACATCTGTGCTTACTTCAAGAAGGCTAATGAAACCAGGAAATAAGACTGCTAACTGGCAGGAAAAGGAAGAATTGTGCTACTGAAATACATCTTTTTGAATTCTCAGTTAGCTAATTATTAGATTTTAGCCTATAAGACTATTTGAACACAATATGGGCTACAATGCACAAATCAGTCACATTTTGAGAAAAAAAAGGGAAATTTTAGGGAAATTTCAAAGTAGGTGATAATGTATAGGAATGTATTGTGTATGATGATAATTGATAAATCACATTTATTGTTTAGCCTAAACATGGTGTCCTTATTCACAAATGCTCCTTTAGATGAAACAATTAACTTCCTCAAGCAAGATTTTCCAGCAGATATTGTCAGCCTATTTGAATGTCATTCATTCTGACTTCACATTCCAAAACAAACTTTATCAACAAATTGAGGATACGTCAATGGGTAGTCCTCTTTTTCCCACATTAGCTAACTGCTACATGGTAAGATTTGAACAAGAGACTGAACAGCATAATTCTGGAGCTGTGGCTTGTACATTATGCATACAGACTAAGGGAATGATGATCTACAGTGCGATCAAGCAGTATGACTGAATAAAACCACTGTTCTGAATCTGAGAACCTTATCAGATAAGATATGAGAGAGACAGCACAAGAAGAGTGCTTTCCCAGAAACAGTGTATGGGAAAGTAAAGGAGTGGATTGGTGCACTGTCTTTTGAATCCAGAAAATAGATAATGGTGATAATTTCTATTAATATACCTGCACACAGATAATGGAAAACTGGGAATTTTTCTTAAGACAAAAGAAATAAATCACATTATATAAATTCAAATATGGAATTTTAATTATCGTATTTTTAGCATTTACATCTAAAGTAAAAATTCACCTACCTTGCCATCCAACGAACTCGCCATCACCTAGAAGCAGAAAGGATTAGTTGATGTTAGTAATGAGAGTATATTAGTATTTTTTTTTTAAAAAAAGGATAATTAGTGTTGTTAATTAGGTGAATATTAAAATGGGAATGTAATACAAATATAGTCATAAAAGTACATTTAAAAGATACTGAATTATTAATGATTTTTAATATTTCTGAAACCTTCACCTTCAGAGTTTACCCCCTCCCCCCATGCTATCTTTTATGCAAATTAGGATCTTTTAAAGTATCACATACAGCAAAATTAGACTATCTCACCATCTTGCTATCACTAATATTAAATACAACTGCATTATTCTTGACTATGAAATGAAAATATCATATAATACTTATACTTAAAATTATATTAATGACAATTCCATCAAAAGTCATAAAAATTAGCAAGATATGGCTAACGGAGGTGGAGATAGAACATAAGTAATACTGTATTTTCGAGAAGGAAAGAGCACAGAATGAAGGAAACGACTACTGATGACAACAGAATTGCAACCAACAAGTATAGACATTTCAGCAGGAAGGCAAAGATGTGGTGGATAATACATTTTGAGACTGTAGGCAGTGTTAACATATAGATAACTAACAGGAGAAGAAAAACAGTCATTCCAATCTTCACCTATTTGTGGTGCACCCTGTTAGGTATCTACCTGGATACTGAACGAACAAGGATGGGCTAGCAATTTGGAATTTAGATGACCAAATTGTATTCTTATTGACTTAAACCACAATATAAAATAATGGTACAATATGACATAATCTCATGCTGGCTGGGACATCGCCCGGTTAAACAAGAATTTTTAATTTCTTAGTTCCCTGGTGAAAGAACCCCGTTGCTTTCACCGGGGAACCAGGGCAAACAGAAAAGCCAGCTACTGGAACAAACCCTGAAACACAGCCCAACACAACATCACCAGAGTTCAAGATCAGTACCATACTATCAACGTAAGAAGCCTGAATGGCAAAGAAATGGAACTAGCAGAAGAGGATAAGTACCAGATCAACATAATAGGGGTGACTGAAACAAAAAAGACAAAAACTGGTGAGATCTTTCTAAGCAATAAATACAAAATGTTATATTCAGGAAATAACAATCAGGGGAACAAAAGAGTAGCTATAGCATTCAACACAAATATGAGGATAACCTTCTTGAATGGCAAGCAATATCAAATAGAGTGATGTGGACAAATATCAGAATGGGGAAACTGGAGAATGAGACTCATTTGTACCAACGGTCCCACTGAAGGTTCTACTAAGGTTGAAGTGGAGAAATTTTTTGAGGCTTCAGAGAAAGCAACTGACAAAATGAAAAAGGAGAAGTTGGTCCTTGTTGGAGATCTAAATAGAGTAGGAAATGATTGTCAGATATAGAGAAATATTTGGGGAAAATTCCGAGAAAAGAGCAAAGCTCATAATAATGGGAAATAAATGTTGGATTTCTGCTCAGGACATGGACTGGTGATTACTAACAGAATGTTCCAACATTCAAATGTGCACAAATTTACATGGAGAGAAGATGCAAGGAATAATAATTTTTAGAAGTCTCATTGACTCTGCAAATATTGATAGTGACGTTTTCTCACTGGTGCAGGACTAAAATATACAGATGATTTGAAATTGGAAGTGATCACCATTTAGTCTTGAGCAGAATAAAATTGAATTTCATATTGAAAAGAATAACATGTAAGAAAGTTTTAAAGTGAATAAAAGTTGATCAGCTCTCAGATGTGAACTGTAGATTAAAATACACAAACATTATTCAAGAAAAAATGAAAGAGTTTGAAAACTGAAACCAAACTTTGGAGATTCAGTGCCAAGCCCTGAAGAAAACATAGATTGATTCAACCAGAGAGGCATGTGATGAGGTTGTCTGCAAGGATAGAAAAATCAGAACTCCATGCTGCACACAGAAAGTTAAAGGGGCAATATAGAAAAAGAAAGCATATTGAAAGTTAATGGTGAATAAGTTAGCTTGTGCTCTTAGAGAATACAGAGACAAATGTAAGAAAGCTAAACACTGTGTAAAACTAGCTAAACAATCATGAGAAGACTTTGGTAAGAACATAGAAAATAAATATCAGGAAGGTGGCATAATATCCTGGAGGCTGTTGAAAAAGCTCAGAAATGGAGAAAAAAGTGCTGTGAAAGGAATTAAAGATGATAAAGATGACATGAAAACCGGAGAAAAGATATCCTTGATGTATGGAGTAATTACTTCGAAAAATTGCTACATGAAACAAGCATCGACAGCACAGTGGTAAAAACACTCGAAGGGCATGCAATCTGGAATACATATCCATACTTGAAGTAGAAAAGCCTGAAATATGGAAGGGCAGCGAGAGTAGATGATAACCAACCAGAAATGCTCAAGTATGGAGGTATAAGAATCTTGCAGTGGCTGCACTGCACAGTTCAGAAGGCCTGGACAGAGGGGGTGAATTCCAGATGACTGGATAGAGCTCATAGTACCCATATATAAAAAGGAAATAAAACTGAATGTGAGAATTACAGAGGTATTTCCCTACTGGCAAGATTTATGCAAGTATATTTGAGAAACAGTAGAGAATTATGGAAGGGGAGAATGGTGAAGAACAAGCTGGATTCAGGCCAAATAGAGGCTGTCATGATCAGATTTTAACTTGACAACAAATAGTTGGAAATTGTGAGAATATAACAAAGATCTGTATTTAAGTTTCTTAGTCCTGCAAAAGGACTATGACAAGGTGCCAAAGAAAAAAGCTATTCAAAACGCTACAGTTATATGGTGTCAATGGAGGAAATTGTGAGAATATAACAAAGATCTGTATTTAAGTTTCTTAGTCCCGCAAAAGGACTATGACAAGGTGCCAAAGAAAAAAGCTATTCAAAACGCTACAGTTATATGGTGTCAATGGAGCATTATATCAAGCAATACTTAGTCTTTATTTGAATTGTAAGTCAGCAGTTAGAATTGAAGGAAGTACAGGAAGATGGTTTGATGTAAAATCAGACAAGGATGTATATTATCCCCACACCATTATTCAACAATCTCAGCTCTTTAACTTTATGCAGATGATGTTGTACTTTTAAATAAATCTACAAGTCTGCAAGATTCTCTGACTAAATTGAATAACTGTTGTAATAAATTTCCTATGAAAATCGGCAATAACAAGAAAAGGCAATGAAAATAGAAACATTGAAAATATCAAATGCATCGCGAATGGAGAACTTGTAGAATAAGTAAAACATTTCAGCTACTTAGACATGATTTTTAGTGAATATCGTAAATTAAATATGGAAATAGACAACAGAATCAATAAAAGTATGGTAGGAAGTAAGCTGAATAAATTTATATGGATATTTTAACTTATGTAAAACTTGTGAGAGCTGGGTTAGAAATAAAACACTTGACCAAACTAGAGATTACAGATATGAGAGTCCTGAGAAAGATTAGGAGAATGAACAGATGGCATCAATGTCAATATCATATTAAAAATGAGGATATTAGGAAAGGACTTGGCACTGTCAGCATTCAGCAATATGTTAGCAGAGCTAATCTCAGGATGTATGGTCACTTAATGGGAGAGGAAAGATTAGCAAAACAAGTATTCGCTGCCAGGTTGGCAAGAAAAAGACCCAAAGAAAGACCAAGATATATAGGTGGATTGATACAGCAAAAGTGCCTTAGAAGACAGAAATATAAGATGTGATAATGATAGAGTCTTGAAAGATAACAGATTGATTTGGAAGAAAATTGTTGACAGGAAGTTAGTAATGATATAAGTTTTTCATGTAGTGATATCATACTATCCTGTACACCCCTTGAGCGTACATGTCAGGAATTTGATGATGATAATGACTAACAAGGAGATTTCTAAATAACAAAATGTCAAATTTTTTTAATTCATTCAACATGTGACAGATGTTGAATGCAGGAATGGGACACCATGAGCATGGGTCATTGTTAAAGGACATAATGTTTTGTCTCATAGCCTAATTTATCAATATGTAGATCTTTTACATGAATATGCAGATATATGCTGCCCAGAGTTGACTTAATATATGGCATTTTTTTTTTTTTTAACATTGGGTTGGAAAGCATATAATCTCCTAGCCTCTTCAAACTTGTGTACCTAAGTACAGTGGTATCTCGCTAATATGAACCTCTTTAGTCCGAATCCTCCAGTAATCAGAACTGCGGTTTGAAAGAAAAAAAAGTTTTATTTCTTACGTATTATTATTTTGTGTACTATTATTTTTATTTAATAATTATTATTTTAACTATTATTATGTATTTTATTATTATTACAGTACAGTATTTTTTTCATATTGTTGATTGTATGGTTATGCTAGAGGCCTATTTTGATTTATTGTGTGATATAAAAAAGCAAATGTTCACATTTGCTTTTTTATACTGTACAGTATGTACTGTATTGTCGGCATGAATCACGGCTGTCATTAATGAACTGATTAGCACCACTATTGCATAATGTTTGTGTATCTTTACATTCCTTCAACAATAACAACGACTTAGCCTAAAGCCTGGTTGTATATAATGCTAATTTTTTCTTTGGTTATTGAAATGAAACGTTGTCTGAGTTGTCGTTTATTGTTTTGTGTTTTTGTAAGTTTTCAGTGAATGATTATCGATTGTTTTAGTAAGTGCGATTTTATTTTTCAGATAAATTTTAAAAGTGACAGTTTTATTGTTTATTAACTTCATTTTTTATTTTACTATTTTTAAAGTTTTGATTTAACGAAATCAAATCAGATGCTGAAATTATAAATATGATGCTGCAGAATGAATTAGAAGACGATGATGATGATAAAGAACTCAAAGAAAAAAAAGTAAAACATGAAGAGCCAGTTGACAGTTTTAATATGTGTATAGAATGGGCTAACCAGAATGATATGCCATTCCAGAAAATTTTATTGCTAATGCAGCTCTGAGAAGAAGCATTCAAAAAAAGTTTAGCTTCCAAGAAGCAAAAGAAAATCAGTGACCGTTTTACAAAGAAATAAAAAAACTTTTACTTGTGTTATTTGGTGAAACTTTTTTTTGTGTTGTGTACAAGAAAGTGATATTTTTTTTTACGCAAATTAAGTTATGTACTGAAGTATGCAATTTTATTAAATCAGAATCCTCAGCAATACAGGTACAAACTAAATTTTTTACTAAAATAAACTTGTATACTGTATTATTTTTTAAGTTTTACATTACAGTAGCTTTTTTTTCTATCAGTTACTTCATTTATTTACAGAATTAAATTGATGTACCATTAAAATCTGATTATTTTTATCTTAAACGCTAGTTATTGTTGTCTCTTGGGAGAAAATTTGCTAATCCAAACAAGCACGGTTTTTATTAGTTCGGATTAGCAAGATACCACTGCATTAAATTCTCTATATGATATTTTTGTGATTTGCCAATTAACTTGATGGTTTTCACTGGTAGTGTGAAAGGCCAATCCAGGTTTATATGCTTGTTTTTTTCTCCAAATCACTGACATGTTCTTTTAGAAAAGATTTTCCCAAAATGTACCATCTGTTCCAATGTAACAAACATGGCAATTGTAACAGATTTTATAAACTCTTGGTCTCTTTGTGGATGTTCTGGTGATCTTAACACCATGGAGATTTTTTAGAGAAAGGCAACTTTTAGGTTATGTTCTTTTAGGAATTTTGCTATTTTGTCTCTGATGCACAAGGAAAATAGAAATTTTGAATCTTTCAAAGTTAGACTTTTGGACGACAGTAGTATTAAAGACTTGAAAAAGTATTAAAGACAGTAGTATTAAAGACTGGATGACAAGTATAAAACAAAATCAGAACATAGAAGAAGAATGGTCAAACCTAAAAACCATAATGACAAAAGCTGCAAAAGAAAGTTTAGGAACAAAGAAAAAGTGGAAAAGAAAAAGAGGCCTTAGGGACTGGGATGATGAAACTGAATGCATTATTAAAGAAAAGAAAAAAGCATATAAAAACTGGCTCAACCTAAAAACAATAGAATCAAAAATCGAATACAACAGAAAAAAAGCAATAGCAAAAAGAGCATGCAGGAGAATAAACAGAAACAGATGGAACAATTTTGTAACAAAATTAGAGAGAAACTGTATGCTCAAAAGACCTAATGCATATAAAATCCTCAAAGATCTAAGCAATGAAACTAGAGAAAAAGCAGATATAGATACCATTAAAATAGAAACATGGCAAAATCACTACCAAGATCTATGGTATGATGAAAACATTCAAAACAGAAAACTATACTTTGTAAACATCTCTGATAACTTGGAAAACATCACTCTAGAAGAATTAACAGAAGCATTAACCCAAAGCAAAACAGGAAAGGCTCCAGGAGAAGACAATATAAACTTGAAACTTATCAAATATGCAGGACTTAAATTCTCACTCAGGTTACTTAACTTTTATAATATGATCTGGAAAGAAGGAAAATGCCAAGATTGGACCAAAGCAATAGTTATTCCCATCTACAAAAAAAGAACACAAATCTGATTGTAACAATTATCGTGGAATCAGCTTACTTAGTACCCGTTATAAAGTATATGCAAAAATCTTAGCATATAAACTTAAACGTATAGTAGACCCAAAATTAATAGATTTTGGGTCTACTATATGCCTGGAAAGGAAGAAGAAGAAGTCTCTGATGTTCTTGATATATGGTAGTTTATTCGGTACATAATTAACAGTTTTGATGATGTAACCATTTTTTGAGGAACGTTTTTAATATAAATTGTTTCCTAGTTTATTTTATCATCTCTTGATAATGCAATGGCTTTAATGTTTTGATGATCCTCCATTTTTGTGTTGGGTGGTAGTAGAAACTGACATGCAGATACTAACTTGAACTAAATTTTTTTTCTGTATACTTCAAAAGCAAGATTACTATGATCTCCAAATGAGATGAGAACATCCAAGAAGGAAATGAATCTATCTTTTCTACCTCTGATATAAATTGGATTTCATGATTTAAACCATTAAGGAAGTTGAAGTTCTGAAGAGATTCTTCTGAGTATGGCCAAATGATGAAAACACTGCTCACAAATCACTGTGATAATCTTGATTTGGTATGGTATTTTTCAATAGCTGATTGTTCACATTTTACGTTAGGTATGGCAAAATTCTTGCACCCATTGCTAAGTCTTTAGATTGTTCAAAATAATGGCCTTGGAATTTGAAGAAGGTGTTCTCTAGGCAATGTTTAAAAAGTTTATCAGTATCAGATGAGAAAACATCTAAAATTGAGATTGTTTCTTGTCTTGAAACATTGGTGAAAAGTTTTATGTCCAAAGTAGACATGTGAGATTAAGTTTAATGTTTTTTTCTCATTTTGTTTATTATTATTATATGAGTGCCTCCATGGAGTCCAAAGATTAATCACGGGAGACCCAAACTATCCACACAATCTATCATACCTCTCCTTGAACCCCATTAACACACAAAGCATTTACGACTGACTCTGGCAATCCATTCCACTCATTCACAACTCTCCAAGCAAAATATCTAGTCTTCATCCCCCCCCCCCCCTCTAACCATACCTTTATTCAACTTCCAGAGAATGACACCTTGTTCTTCTCCCTCTAGACAAGTGCTAAAACATTTACCCTGCATTAATCCCATAAAACCTTTAAGAAATTTAAAGGTTTCTATCATATCCACTCTCTTTCTCTTATCAACCAACCTCTGCGATCCACACACCCTCAATCTATCCTCAGAGGGAACATTCTGGAGACCACTCACCACCTTGGTCGCTTGGCTCTGAATCTTCTCCATCGCTTCCTCATCTCCAAGAAACCCAGGAGATTAGACCGGAGCACAGCAATCCAGATATGGATGTATCCAGGCCTTATTATTCTTTATAAGGCTCTCTCAACTTGTTAATGTATTCCCCAATAGCCAAGTAATCTTATGGGCTACCTTAGCATTATGGCATCTAATCTTTAACTCTCTGTCTACCCCCCCCCCCCTGCACCTACCGTAAATCTCTAGCTTCATCTATTTCCTGGAGTAAACAGCTTGTAATCTATTTATTCCAAAATCCATAACTCTACATTTCTCCACATTAAACTGACACCCATTATCTTTTGCCGATAATGACAGCCTATTTAAATCATTGTGCAAGCTCTCCACATTGTCTTCATTCACTATTACTCTACTTAATTTTGATTCATAAGCAAATAAGTGAATATTTCCTTTCAGGTTATTTCCTATATAATTTAGGTACAAATTAAACAGCAATGGTCCCAGCACTGAACCTTGTGGTACACCACTAGTCACCTGTGTTTGCCTTGATTCTGCCCCTCTATATACCACTTTTTGATATCTGTCCAATAGCCACCCTCTTATCCACATAATCAGTTCCATACTCATCCCCATTTATTCTAATTTGCATAATGGAATTCCACGTGGTATTCTGTTAAATGCCTTTGCAAAATCCAGCAGAATCACCAAGTAGCCATTTTCTTTATCCAACTCAGCTGTTACTCTATTATAAAAGTTAGTAAATTACTAAGGCATGACCTACCTTTCACAAAACCATGCTGCTCCTCATACAGTATCATATTCTGATCTACCCATTCTTGTATTCTCTTTTTGATCAATTTTTCCAGCACTTTTATCACCAAGCGTGAGATACTGATTGGTCTATAATTTGCTACTGCAGTCTTAAAACATTCCCTTATGTGAGAGAATTATTTTGTCCTCTTTCCACTCCCTTGGAACTCTACCAGAGCTGAGACTTAAATTAAAGAGCCTAGTCAGAGGCACTGCCAATTCTCTTGCATATTCTTGCAAGATCTGAGCTGTGGGTTTAGATGGGATAAAAACATCTCAATATCTTAGATTCTGGTATAAACAAAATTCTGCAATATCTGTAAAAATCAAGATTCTGCAATATCTTAACAACCTACAATTATTCCACATTCGTGTGCCACATGTTAAAGCAGCAACCTCACTTGGATGATATACCCTTGCAAAGTGGTCACTCAGTAACTCAACTATATTATCTGTTCCTGTCACCTTGTGACCATCGTCACATATTAAGGTTAATCTTCCACAGTCATTATTCCTCTTACTTACCACATAACGAAAGAACTCTCTGGGATTTCCTTTGGCCTGCTCAGCTAGATTCTTCTCGTAATCTGATTTTGCCTTCCTTGCCTGAGCTTTGTACTGTTCACGAATTTGTTGGTTAACTTTTCTCTTTATATATCCTCCATAGCATTTTCTTCTTCTGAAGCTTGTGTTTAACTCATTCATCTAGCTCCTACCTGATTAACCCTCCTTACCTTAGGTATACAATTTAATACTGCTTCCTCTAGATGCTCCTTAACTATCTCCCATGTAACACTAGCATCCTTCCCTTCCAGAGTGTTATGCCATGGCACAGATTAAAGCTTCATCCAAAGCTTGTCATAATCAGCTGCCTTGTAGTTGCATGTATATATACCCCTTCTTGACAGAATATTCCTCATGTTTCACAATCTCCCAAGTGAATACCGCATTATGAAACCCTTAGGTATATATATATATATACATATGTATAAGATGATGTTTTTCCAACGTGCAGTGTTAGTAAGTTGGATATTTGCAGAGATAATGTGTCAGCAAATACCTTGCTTCTACTATGGGTCTGATGGGAATGTCCACATTGTGGATCCGGTTATTCCATAGCATATTCCAATAACTGGACGTTTTGAAGCAATTCATTCTTTGACCTCTTTGTAAAAGTTACAAAGATCTCTTATTAAACTGCCTTATTATCAATCATCCAGGTTGGATCAATATTTAATTGCCTGTATGTGTTGGTATTGTCTAGTACATCATCCATTTTGTTTATATAATTATTTGAATCTAAAACAGTAGTAGTATTTCTTTTGTCAGCTTTTAAGATTAGATGCTCTCATTCTTTTAAGATCTTTCACAGTGCTGGAAATATTTCTAGATGAAATATTTAAATAGTGGTTTAAAATGGATTAAAATTGCTGCGTTCTTATGTGCAACATTGAACCCTTTGGCTAGTATACTCTGCTGCGTATGTGAAAGAACATATGAAGAATAATTACTATATTTTTCTATGGGCAGAATGGTTTGTTGATTATTATTATAATTATTACGTGACACCTCTAAGGAGTCAAAGATTCATCGAGGGAGGGTGCCTACTCTACAACTCTCCGTCTCCCCCAACTACAATGAACCACAACTACCATCATCATCATCTACACCAACACCATCTATTGCACCACCATCACCACCACCTAGTATTTTCACAGACAATCACAAACATCCATATCCATGGCGGGATTCGAACCAGCAGCCTCTTGGCTGGAGAGCGGATACACTAACCACTTGGTCAACCAGGCCTTTTAAGAGATTATTGAATTTTTTTAATGTAATCTTCTGTTTATTAGCCAGTTATTCCACAATAGTTGCAATCAGTCTATCTATTAAATTCCAACGTCTTTTGGAAGATTTTGTGCTTAACTTGAATGATAGCATATAGCTCTTTGTCTGTTTCTAATAATACAAATTAGTGATTTATATTATTAGAAACAGAATTTCCATGGTTGGAAATTCTTTCTTGTAGCAGTGCTAAAGAAGCTCTTTTGCAAATTATATTGGATTTTTTTGTTCTGATATGATTCTTCATTCTAAGAAACTTGGGAATAATGTCATTGTTCTGGCATCTCTTCAGAAAATCATTTCCCTTAAGAAATCTGTTTTATGTGCATCTTTTATGTGCACTTTTTATGTGCATAAATTAGTTGTATACAAGACAGTGTTCAAACCAGTTTTAACTTATGGATCTGAGAGTCCTGAAAAAGATTAGGGGCATGAACAGATGGCATCAATGCCAATATCATATTAAAAACAAGGATATTAGGAAAGAACTTCACATTGTCATTGATTTAGTTGTTTTTTACCCCTTTGTTTCTTTCCAGGAATGCATTAGCAGAGCTAATCTCAGGTGGTATGATCACTTAAACAGAATGGGAGAGAAAAGATTAGCAAAACAAGTGTTCTCTGCCAGGTTGGCAGGAAAAAGGCCCAGAGGAAGACCAAGATATAGGTGGATTGATATAGTAAAAAGTGCCTTAGAAGATAGAAATATAAGATCTGATAATGTTATAGTCTTGATAGGTAACAGACTGATTTGGAGGAAAATTGTAGATAGGAAGTTAGTAATGATGTAATTTTTCATATAGAACTATCATATCCTGTACACCCCTTGAGGGTATATATCAGGAATTTGAGTATGGAGTTTATATTTACATGGCTTATAGTATTTATAATTATTAAATTAATACTGGCAAAAAATCATGTACAAAAAAGTAGAACAATTTAATAAATCTATGCCTAATTTCATATAACAATATTGCGTACTACTTCAGATTGATACAGTAAACACAAATATAAAGAGGTATTAACATAGAGATTTCTAAATAACAAATTGTCATTTTTTTTTAAAAATTCATTCAATAGACATTGAATGCAGGAATGAGATACCATGAGCATAGGTCGTTGTTACAGGATATAACATTTTGTCTAATTGCCTAATTCATTAATACTTAGATCTCATGTATGCTGCCCAGAGTTGATTTAACCCTGCAAAGGTCGCTGCTGATCTGACAGATACAAACAAATTGTTTTAATATAAATATTCTTACACATATCCAGTTATAGCTTGGAGGTCATGACTAGCTGTGCATACATATATTACAAGTGATATTCTGCACTGTTTATGCCATCAGTTTAGTTTAACATGTATTATGTAAAGGTTTGTGATATTTGATAGTGAATTGTATCTGAGAGATACCGCGAACTCCGATGTCAGTATAGTACCAGTTTAATTTTTTTTTTTTTTTTTAATTTACTGTTGAAAATGGCTGAAAAAATATATCGATTGAATAATCCATCAGATGTTGAAGAGATTTAGCAAATGTTACTCAAGACTACAAGGCAGAGGTTGCAGAGTTGAATGCGAAAGTGATATTTCATAGTAAATTGTATCTGAGAGATACCACGGACTCTGATGTCAGTATAGTATTGATTTAGTTGTTTTTCCCCCTTTGTTTCTTTGTTCAATAATTTCTAGACTGTGCTGAAAATAAATAAACCATCATGTATTATATTTGCAGTGTTTTTTAAAGTTTTATCGCATTTCAGCACATACTAGTAATGAATGCATCTCTCGGATACACGCGACCTAAGCTGCAATTTTTTCGACTGCGACCTCTGCAGGGTTAATATTAGGCCTTAGTTTTTATTACACTGGATCAGACATCATATTATCTTACTATCCTCTTTAGGTCAGGTACATTGAAAAGACAAAACGTTCTGGAGAAATCTATATAAAAGAAAATGTCAGAGATGTGGAGAAAAAAAACGAGCATACATATCTGGATTGGCCTTCCATGCTACCAGCAAAAACCATCAAGTTAATTGGCAAATCACAAAAGTACCATACATAGAATATGTGTCCCACTGAACATCTGGGAAACAAACATAGCAGAATAATAATATTCAACTAAGAACCAGAGTTACAACATGATGAGGTTGGATTAGATGATTCTTGTTAGAAGCAGCCAGTTTGTGCTAATAGCACTGTGCTGCCATTAGCATGACTCTTTATAAGCATTACTTGTCAAGCTATATGAGGAGAAATTGTGTCCTGACACTAGTAGTGACATGGTTTTGAACTTATGATATGCAGTTATTAATAGCAAAATTCTAAATTTTCAGTATAATAATAGATAATTAAACAATTCAGCCAACAGGAATCAAAATAAATAATCTTTGGGTTTATTGTGTTTCTAAACTCTTGACATGTATCCTGCAGCTTGTAAGAATCTACCATGTACTCCAATACACATTTTTTTTTTTTAATTAGTGTTATGTGATGCAAGTAATTCAGAAGATGATGACAGCATTCGAAAGCAAGCCAAAAACAAGAAGAACAAAATAAAGGCGATCAAAGACCATAAGAACCAGCTATGGGAGAAGAAACTAAGATCGCTAAACACCGAAGACAACTCTTTATATAATGGAGACAATGATCCATGTGATTTAGAACATGGTTCAGATGGTCCAGGCAAGATGAAAAAGAATCTTCCAGACTAGTGTTTTCCCAACTTTTTTTTATACAACATACCTTTCAAGCTGCTTCTGGAAATGTAAATGAATAATCCTTGACATTATTGTGATGGATAGTGTGCCCACTTTCCAGCCAACAGACAGTGGGTGCAAATCCTGCTATGGGCATGAATGTTCAGTGAATATCCTTAGATGGGAGATGAATCATATCACCTGATGTGAGGCAATCACCCTGCTTATTAGAAACCTAAAGTGGCTTGAAAAGGTCTCATGTTTGGTCTCTAGAGCAGGATTTCAAGATTACGTAAAAAATAATATAAATAAAAATATTAAAAATAATCATTAAAAACCTTCCACCCATGCTGTTAAATGTACTTTAGGTTTACAACCTTTCATGAGTGGGAATCATTAAAAAAGTACTTTAGCGAGTCACTAGCTTATTACAAGAATCATCACAGCCAAAATTTGATCTACTGAATATCATATTCTAAATTCAACATTAATGATTTGCCACCTTTATTTGACAGTGACCTTCAACAGCATGCTAAATTTGAAGTGTTAAATACATTTAATAATAAACCTAAAGCATTTTGAAAATAGTAAAAAATGCTCCCCCCACCAAAAAAAAAAAGCATCATCTTTTTTCACCTATGTGGACATCTCTACTATTGAAATGTTCCACAATTTCAATAAAATCTGGATACATTTTATTTATTTATTTATTTTATATTCCAAGGAGAATTCAATCCAACTGGACAAAATTAGAGATGGTTTATAGGGGGACAGGGGGTTACATTCTTTTTTTAAAGACCTCTACAAGACTTCTTTCAAACCAGTTTTCATCAGATTTGAAATACAGCTGTTTCTAACACTGATTAAGATCCATGGAAAAAAAAATTCAGCCAAATGGACTAAAGTGAAGGGGAATTACAAATAGGACCCCATTATCTGCAACACTTCCACAGTTGCTGCATCATTCAACTGTTTTTGTCAAAACACCCTAACAATTTCCTCACAACTGGACCAAATTAAAAGGATGGGTTGTAAAAGAATGAAGATGAAAATGCCAGATGACACCATTAAAAGTTATACTGTTCAACTAATTTCTACAATTTATTTTTACTGTTTTACCTATTCCATCTAAAAAAAAAAAAAAAGATTCCATACATAAAAAAAAGGTGAGCAAAGTGGAGGATGCAAGAAGTTGGCTGCAATTTAGAAGAAGCTATTAAGCTGCCATTATTGTTTTAAATATTGAAAAAGTAAATTTCCATCTGAAATTCAAGCAACAGGACTGTAACAGAAACAACAATACAGCTAATTAATAAAAAATAATGCCAGTAAAGTAATCTTCGAAGTTACATCTGATTTTAATAAGTTTAGTTTAATCCTTTAATCCAAGTGTGAGCAAACAAAGTTTGCACTAAGTATCTTCAGGACTGAGCTATGGTGGTGCAACACCAAGGCAACTCGTGGCAAAGGTGGAGAAAGCTATCATCACTCCTATCTCAGTATCTCCCATAATGCAAAGCACATCTCTTTGCAGATATGTGTAATGCTATGCATTAAGGCCAGGGCCACTACCCAGACCAGTTTCAACCTTTATTGAGGTCTTATCAGTGGGAGCCAGGCCCAGTAGCGGAGACACCAAGGCAGCAGCAATGAGAGGTCATCCACCAAATATAGGAGTTGCCAAAAGGTGTACAACCTTAATATTAAATTACTCTGGATTCAGAGAAAGATGTTGAGAGTTTATTTTTCACTTGGTTAGACTATAATAAATTTAGTTTAATCCTTTATCCAAGTGTAAGCGAACAAAGTTTGCGCCTGAAAGTATCTTCAGGACTGAGCTAAGGTGGTGTAACACCAAGGCAACTCGTGGCAAAGGTGGAGAAAGCTATCATCACTCCTATCTCAATATCTCCCATAATGCAAAGCACATCTCCTTCTGCCTTGGTGTCTCCACTACTGGGCCTGGCTCCCACTGACGAGACCTCAATAAAGCTCGAAACCAGTCTGGGTAGTGGCCCTTGCCTTAATGCATAGCATTACACATATCCGCAAGGAGATGTGCTTTGCATTATGGGAGATACTGAGATAGGAGTGATGATAGCTTTCTCCACCTTTGCCACGAGTTGCCTTGGTGTTGCACCACCTTAGCTCAGTCCTGAAGACACTTTCAGACGCAAACTTTGTTTGCTCACACTTGGATAAAGGATTAAACTAAACTTATTATAGTCTAACCAAGTGAAAAATAAACTCTTTACATCTGATTTCCTCTTTTGTTCTAAAGATTAAATTAAAGATGCCAAGAAATGATATATTTATCATATGGTATGGTTTGGTAGATGAACTACAGGATTTTTCCAATCATTCAACCCTGTATAAAGTTGATAGAAAAACTGAAGATAAGGATATTTCTAAAAGTCTTGAGTAATTTTAAAAAAAAAACTTAAATGCAGAAACATTTAAGCTGAAATATATATAAATACTTTCAATACTTCAGGTAGGGGAAAAACCACCAGAAATCTGAAATGTAGAGTATGTGATATTTAATATGAAATCCAAAACATGATGAGTTGTGCAGAGGTTACCAATGCACAATCTATGTTTGGTTAAGATCAGATCCCAGAGGAGTAGAGCTCCCATCATATCAATGTATAAAAATAAAAAGAGAAAACAAAACAATGAGAGAATTAAAGAAATTTCCTATTGAGCATTTCCAGAAAAGATATGATAAAGTAATAAGGAGAAACTGTACAAAAACACTAATTGTATATAAGTGAACCTTACACAGAACAGTAGTTTACAATACAATATATTTATCATATGGCATGATTTGGGAGATAAACTACAGGATATTGCCAATCATTCATCCCCACATAAAGTTCACTTCAAATTAGAAAACAATAGATCCCAGTCTACTCTGGGAAATCTTCAAACAGAATAAGCTCAACTATTCAGTTTACACACACACACACACACACACACACAGAGAGAGAGAGAGAGAGAGAGAGAGAGAGAGAGAGAGAGAGAGAGAGAGAGAGAGAGAGAGAGAGACAACAACTCAGCTACATCACACCGCCATCCATTACAGAAAATAGAAACGAAGAACTTAAACACCCCAGTCTAATCCTTTCACAAAACTGATATAATCAAAAAAATAAATCCTAAAAAAGGCCTCCTAAAAACCAAGCTAGGACAAACAGGAATATAGAGAGCTGATATTGCGAAATAACATCAAATCATCAAACATCAATACCATTGAACATTATATGCATTATCATACTAGATATCATAATACATAATGAATCTAACATTTGCAGCATTATTTTAAATTCTGTACTACTGTATTTTTGCATGCTACAAACTGTAAACTGCATGCTGTAAACATGCAGTTTACAGCATGCCAAATCTCATCATACCAAAGTGCATGATGAGATTCCTGGGGTACTCCACTATCATCAATGATTTCCATGGCTACTGGCACATAAGGCTGCAACACTGGTTTTCCATCTGCCCCTGTCCCTTGCAGCTGCACTTGCTTCTACCTAGCTTGTCCATTCCTGCCTCATTCCTTTGGATTCCATCATTCTTCTCTAAGTTCATTTTGGGAGACCTCTAGAGCATCTCCCTTCTAGTGCCCAACTCAATGCTACTTGGGGAATTCTGTTTATTCCAATGTGTAGGACATGACTGGTCCATTTCCATCTTAGGCAAATCTCTTCATCTATTGACTTGGAGAAAATTTTCTTTAAAAGTTCCCCATTAGTGACTGTATTTGGCCAGAAAATTTTTAAAATTCTTCTTAAACATTTGTTTTGGAAAATATCCAATTTATTACTTTGTACCTTGGTAAGTTTCCAAGTTTTAGAGCTGTATAGCAATACTGCTCGCACAATAGCTTTATAAATATTAATTTTCACTTTAACTGCAATATTTGATGCTTTCCATAATTTATTTAATGACTTGAAACAGTTTTGTCTCTTTGTTGGTGTTGTTTATTTATTATTGATCTGAGGTATGTAAAAGTATCAACATCTTCAATTGTTTCATTTTTAACTTAATTTCTTTATTTGATTTTTCATTTATTCGCATGACCTTGGTTTTCTTCTTGTTTATATGGACCCACAGTTTCTGCGCAATGAGCAAAGTCATCAATTTTTAGCTGTAAATCATTTAACTTGGAGGGCAGGAGCACTATGTCATCAGCAAAATTGAGGTCTTCCAGTGTGGATGTAAAGTCCCAACATATTCCTCTCTTTGGATGATTGAGTTTTTCATAAAATCCAATCAATTAAGATTAAAATAATAGGCCAGATAGAACACATCCCTGGGGGGTACTCCACCAGTCACATAAAATTGCAGATTCACACATATATAATTTTCTGATATCTGTCCATCAGCAACTCGCTTATCCAAGGTGAATAATTTATATGCCAGTTCCATATTCTCCAGTTTATACAACAACAACCTCTTATGTGATATCCTATCAAATGCCTTAGCAAAGACCAATGGTATCAGTTCTCTTTATCCAACTTGGGCAAAACATGAACAAATTGCTCAAGATATCATCACCCTTTACCAAACCTAGGAAAGTATAGTTTTTCTGTCAACCCATTTCCGTATAAGAGTTCTTACTAACTTCCTAATTTAAAAGGGCAAAGTCTAAATTCAACAAAAATAAATGTAGAAACTTGGCAGTTGACTTCTGGTCTCTAGCCAAAGCTGTCAGGTGCAATTTTTGTCCATCTGTGCTTCCTCCTCTATCTCACTCTAACAGAAGCATTGTAACAGCACCTAAAGACAAGGCTGATGTCTTAGCTTCCTTCTTCTCTTCCATATCCTACATAGATGACTATGATAAGTTACCTCCTTCCTTGCCTAGAACATTGCATCTAATGTCTTCTGTGACCTGCTAGGAACATATCAGAAGAATCTTGAATAATTCATAACTTATTTTTAACAGTATTAACAAGAACTATTTTATTAAAAAAAAATATATTTATTAACTTGCTTATATTTTGCTGAATTTCAAATCAGCATCTTCAGAGCACAATGCAGCATGTATAAGATATTTATGGAATACCAAAAACCCACACATCTAATATTCTCCTCCACTCTACAGTTGATAGCATAGATGGTCCTAGTTATAAAATTGCCTAACAGTTAGCCAAATCTTTTGCCCCACCTTACTGGCAACTCCTCTACTTTTGTAAAAAAATTCAGTTCATTTCAAATCATTAGTTAAAAATCATATCCTTAAAAATACAGAAATAATGGTATCTGTATACCTGATATCTCTGAATTATTCAAATTTACTATGTATGCAGGCTACAATTAACACTTTGAAAACAAAATATTTACCACAGCTATACACAAGCTCCTAATATAGTTATGCTTTGTTGATGATGTGTTTGCCATTTAGCCCATGGACAAGACACTGGATGCTTTTATAACCTACCTAAACAGCGAACACCTCAAAATTCACTTCACAGTAGAAAAATAACTGTTTACCTTTTCTTGACACATTAGTCATCCACCTTTCAGATGAATCGCTATCTTTTTCCATTTATAGAAAAGAAATACACACACAGGAAGATATCTACATAAACAATCACATCATCATCCAGCCCAACAGCATGGTATTTTAAAAACAGTTACACACAGAGCCAGAGCTATTTATTCTAATGATATAGCTCTTTCCACAGAACTTAAATATCTGCACAATACTTTCTTGACCAATGGCTATAATTCCTACAAAATATATATAATATGACATAACTCCATTACTTCTCCTTCCTCTAATATGCAAGAACAAAACATTACAATTCCTATTCCTCATGTTAAATTAACAACACTGATCTGTTCTTTGCCTAGAGGGCAAAGAACAGATCAGTGTTGTTCAACAAACTTCATACACTCCAGGGTGTGCTAGAGGCACACCCTGGAGTGTGAAGTTTGTTGTGACTGTGACTTGGCCTACTATGGGCAGACAGGAAGATCTGTTAACACCTGTCTTGGAGAACATAAAAAATACATTGACTACCATTATTATGGCAAGTCAGGACTGGCAGACCATGCTTTGGAAACTTCTCACAGGATTAGATGGAAAAAAACTAATGTGCTATTTAGAAGTTGTCGCAGATCAGAAAGATTATTTTTAGAGTCAGTCATGGCTATGAAGAATTCACCTAACCTGAACAAATATGGTTGCATTAATTTGCCAAAAATTTGGGCGGCTGTTATCTTAAGATCAACTCCCACAAAGCTGAATTACTTCTTTTTTACAACAATAGAGGGTGCAAAATTAGGACTTGATATCTTTTGTCCATTACAGTTTGAATTGCTTCACTTATCACTGTAGCATAAACATGCTATGTTGTGCTTTGAAGATGCTGATTTAAAATTTGGCGAAATATAAGCAAGTTAATAAACATACTTTTTATAAAATAGTTCATTTGGTGTTGTTAATACCATTAAGAATAAGTTATTAATAACCTTCAACACCTAAGCTTGTCTATTAGACTGAACCTTGATTAACTTAAATACTACAAAGATAGCTGGTCCTGAGAGAATTCCACCCATTGTGCTCAAGAGATGTGCTCCTGAACTAACACATGTTCTCTATCATCTACTGACTAAACTGTACTCAGATGGCATCTACCCTTCAGCTGTGAAGAAAGCTCATATACAACTAGTTCCCAAAATCATTGGTAAATTTTACCATCAAGCTCTATTGCTCTTGCATCAGTTTGCCTAAAGTAATTGAGAAGGTTATCAACAGTCAACTTCTTCAACACCTGCACAACTGCTAACTAATTAGTGACCACCAGTATGGATTTCACTACACCAGATCCATAGGAGATCCCCTAGCCTACATCACTAACATTTAGACCCATTCCATGGAAAGGTTTGGAGAAACCTGTGCTTCTGCTCCTGACTTTCCAAGGCTTTTGATAGGGTCTGGCATTGAAGGTTTCTCAAGTAACCATCATTTGGACTGCCTTTGTCCTTGTGTAAATGGATTTTCTCTCAGATCGATCCCTGCATATAATGGTGGATGGTGTTCTCTCCTCAGACTTTCCTGTCAATACTGGTGTCCCTCAGGGCTCTGTCATTTTGCCCACAGTCTTCCTGATATATATAAATGACCTGCTCTCATTAACAGCAAATCCTATTCATAGTTTTGCTGATGAGAGCACACTCACTTGTCCTACTCATATGACAGGCCTTGCAGTACTCAAACATCTCATGCTTCAAGATCTATAATAAGTGCCCTGAACATGGATATTCACAGCATCCATGACTGGTGTGAAGGCAACCTAGTCAACTTCAATGCTTCCAAAATACAGTTTTGTTTGTTTTCCCATAAAAAAAGACTTCCGATCTTTTCTGCTTACTTTTGATAATGATGAGCTCAACAGTTAAGACCAAATCTCTCTTCTCAGACTGACTCTTACTTCAAACTTTTCCTGGCACAATCATATCACTTCAATAGCATTAACAGCTTCCAAAAAAACTTGGCACCCTTTTCCAGTCAACAAGGTACTTCTCTTGGAAGTTTATTTTCCACTTGGTTAAACTATAATAAATTTAGTTTAATCCTTTATCCAAGTGTATGCAAACAAAGTTTGCACCTGAAGTATCTTCAGGACTGAGTCAACTCGTAGTAAAGGTGGACCAAGCTCACATCACTCCTTGTCTCAGTATCTCCCATAATGCAAAGTGTGGACATGTATAATGCTATGCATTAAGGGAAGGGCCACTACCCAGACCGGATTTGACCTTTATTGAGGTCTCGTCAGTTCTCTACCGAACAGTTACTTACTATACAAATCACAAATCTGAACAATGGAATACTGCTCTCATGTATGGAATGGTTCACCTAAGACCTCCCTAAAAATTCTTGATGCTGTTCAGAAAAGGACAGTCCGGTTGATAAATGACACTTCACTTATAGATTCTCTTCAGCCACTATCCCGAAGATCAATTTCTGCAATGTGTCTCTTCCACAGATATTTCCATGGCCAATGTTCAGTAGAACTAGCATCCACTATGCCTCATATTTCTACTAGATCTACAGGAACTCATATTACAGCTGCTCAGCATCCTTTTTATAGTTGAATACTCACCAAACCTGCTATTCCCAGTCATCTTTCATTCTTCCCACCTCAATTCTGTGGAATAGTCTCCCTCATGAAGCATTTCCAAAGGACTTCAACAATTCAAGAATAATATCAACAGATTACTGTATTCCTAACTCTGCCCACACACGGCATCTGTCAGCTATAGGCTCTTCTGCCTTTCATGTGTGGGATAAATATATATATATATATAAACTTCTCTAAAATCTTCAGACCCAGTCCATATTTACTGATAGCTTGGTAAATTAGAAACATCATTTTTCACTACCTTTGTACAATCATACATTCTTTCCATTCCTGTAGTATCTTTCATGAGCTGACACTCAAATTATACAAGCATATTAACAAACTAACCACTTTGGAATATTCTTTTAGCATAAGTACTGATATTCTATCTTTCCTTATTGCCAATTCTGTTATTCAGGTGATGTGACAGCTATAGAATCTCCTCCTCACAGACCACTATCTCTTCATCCAGTGTTGCTACCACAACACTGGATGAAGAGATAGTGGTCTCTTAAGAGATAAGCACTACATTGGATGTGTGCATCATATTACATACCCCAGATTGATGGAATTTCGCATAATGAGCACTCATTATTTGAATAGTCGCATCTGCATCTGACATAAGCAAACCATCTGAATTCAGTCAAGTTATTCCACATCAATTATTTCTTTTACTTTTGGCATACAATAAAATTCTTTTGGTTTGCCTTAGACCTATATAACCAATTTCCTTTCATACTCTAACTTAGCATATATAATATTCTTAACTTTTCTGGCCTATTATATATATATATATTACCTTATATATTTCATAACTAATAAATTATTATTTTCATGATATTCCTCCAGATTATTTTCTTATGGATCTGTTGCTTAATAAGGTGGTATATATAAGAACAAATAAGGCATTCCCACCTTATTTGTTCTTCAAACTCTAGGGACACATTCAGACATTTCTTTATTTAAGCATCTTTTCAAAGCTTTCCATGCACTGCTGATAACCTTCCCATTCAACAACTAATTTGATACCACAGGATCAAATTAGCATTCTCCTGAGGTCATCATTTCAATGACAAACTTATTGTAGTTCAAAGACAAACTTTGTAGTTCATCATATCATCTGTGTTAACTGGAATATCCATATAATTAGCTACCACCTTGGTCAGTACAGCATGGTCACTATCACTAACTGGTGATAATTGTTGGCAGGAGTCTCAGTTAAGAATGTGAATGTGACACAACACATCCTTAACTGAGTGAGACAACACTCTTGTGCCATTATGATCAAATCTAACACTCTGACCTCGAGTTCCTTCTTTCACATGCTGTTTGAGAACGCTATCTAACAAGAGCTCAATAAATTCTCTACCCAATCAACGCTTGGATAATTTAAGCCATTATGATTACTCGTTTAGTACCCATGATGATGATGATGATGGTAATATTCTTCTGTTTTATGCAATTATGAAAACTAAGCCTTGAAACAAGAAGGAAACCAAACATGAGCAACTAATACATAAAGTGATTGTAAAAACCTATGTCCAATATGCATAGGTTGTTGCTGTTCCATGTTTTTAATGATTATACCTGAAAACATTTCATCATTGGGAAAAAAAAAAAAAAAAAAAAAAAATCAGGATCCTTCTAGGTAAATTATAAATAAATCTATGTATATGGAAATTTACAATGATCTGGATTTGAAACCATAGGAATTATAATTTTGCTTGGCAATGAAAACATCTTAAATAACGTACAAGTCTGAAATGACTAGAGGATTACAAATTCTGCATGAAGATATTATATACATGACAATACAAACAAATACAGTGATTTCTCAACATTCAAATAAACAAGCCTCAATTAACCAACTCTTAAATGGGTTGGTGTATCCACTAACTTCTGGCATAGCATTACATAACTGTACCTTCAGTTAACGAATTATTTGATCAGTAAACCGATTTCCTGTTGCAATCAGATAATTGGGGGATTATGGTATTTACTTAAAAACAGTGGATTAATGTTCCAAGGGCACATTGCAAGTGTTGTGAAGACTTGAACACATAATGTTTCGATGATAAGAAGTACATTAACAAGTAGAAAAAAGGAGATGATGGTGTTTCTGCTAGGCCACACATGGACCATTGTTTCTCAAAACTAAAGAGAATTTAGAGACAAATGAAGGTAATATCAGGACTCTGAAATGTTGGTTATGCAGAGCTGTTGAAGGAATGTACCTTGCAGAGTTTGGTATATAGGAGAAAAAGATGTGATCTGATAGAAATCTTTAATTTAATGAAGGGATTTTACCAGATTAATACAGAAGGGATTATAAAAAAAAACTGGAGTGTGAGATGGAAGTATGAGAGATCATTCCTGGAAGATCTCCAAATGTGTGGTGGAGAAGGATGTGAGGGGCAATTTTTTAAACAGAAGTGGTATGTGAGTGGACCACATTGCCAAAATGTATTGTGAATGTAGGAAGCGTAAAATAATTTCAAGGTTCAATATGATAGATGATGCTAGTTAAGTGGGCCTCTGATGATGAATCTACTGCCTCCATAAAGGTTACTGTAACAATAATATCATCTACAGTAATATATCAGTGAGGTGAGGGCATTATCAACTTGCCTTATTTCATGATAGAAAGACACCTTCCCTCTCCTTTGACTCGCTCCAGTTACTATCATGCAGTTCCTACTTTGTGCTTATTCTTCTATAGGTAGTTTTATGGGAAACATTCTACTGAACTGGCCAACATTATCCCCCCCCCCCTCTATCAACCAACTTCTTGTCCCTCTCTTTCAATCCCCTTCTACCTCTATGTTTTGGAATAGCCTTTCCCAAAGACTAAAACCCTCCAGTTCAAAAATAATAATAATAATGGTTCCCTCTTTCTTCTTAACCATTTGCCCACACATGGACTCTCAACCAACTTATTGTTCTCCTCTTTCAATCCCTTTCACCTCTGTGCTTTGGAACAGTCTTTCCCAGTTTTCCTAAGGACTACAACCTTCAGTTCATAAATAATAATAATAGGTCCTTCTTTCTTCTTAACCATTTGCCCACACATGGCACTGATGTAAAATAAGTTTCATAACTTCTCATATGTGGGATTGATTTATATACATATATATATATATATTAACAAACTCAGAAATTTTGATGCTGTTATTTTATTTTATTTTATTTTTGCTTCTGAAGTATCAGCATTACAATAAATCCTTTGGAATAATAATAATATTTAAAAAAGTTAAGAAAATATGGAATATCCAAAAGAGTAAGAAAAATAGGAAATGTGCAGAACCTGACTGTGCAAATCAGTAGGCTCTCCATGTTTACCTTTTAAAGTGTTTATTATTTTATTGTTTTATATTATTTTATATTTTAAATATTAATATATTATAAATATACTTTATATTATAAAGTATTATTTTTACCTTTTTATTATTTAAAAAGAAAGCTATAGAAAATGACAAAATGAAGGAAAAAAGTTTTCTGAAGCTATATATCTCAGATGCATAAGAACCCCCCCCCCCCCCATCATTATGGTCTCTATGGTACACCAGTGTTTTCTGTAGTGGAATATTGGTTTAACAAATAAAACTAATAACACAATTTCTGGGGAGAAGATTATGTTTCTCATGATGCATATTTATGGAATTATATTTCTTTATCAAAAACACACTAGAATCAGACTATATAATGTCTTGTCAAAACCAACTCTACTATCTGGAAGGGAAACGTGGACCATAAAAGGGAAAGACGAAAAATGAATTCAAACAGCAGAAATGAAATTTCTCAGAAAAACAGCTGGATATACCAAGTGAAAACCAAATGAAGAAATTTTACAATCCCTGAATATAAAACCAATTAATCATTACATAAGACAGTAAGTAAAACTAGATAAAACATTTAAATCGAATAGACAACAGCAAACTACCAAAAATATTATACAGATATAAAATAAGTGGTAAAAGAAGAATCGGAAGACCAAGAAAGAGATGGCATGAGACCAGAACAAGATACCTGGCCTAAAATCCAAGTTAGGAAGAAGAAGAAGATATTTCTTTATGTTTCAAACTGCTATCTAGTCTTACTCTGTTATGGAGAAAAAAAATCCTGATTATTGAGAAATAGCATATTTCATTACTTACTACCATTTTATATATGTCCTTTACAAGGCCATGTTATGACTGCACCTGGATTACTGTGCACAGATTTAAAATATAGATTGTGAGGACAGACTGAGAATAAGTATTGAATAAGACACTAGTAAACAGAGAAAGAAGAGCTATCATTGATAGATGTCTATAAACTTCTGAAAACATTTCATAGGTGATGAAATTTTTCATTATATGGAAGGTGCATCCTAGAAGTTAAATTTGTATATGGATAAAAAGGGCTGAGAGCTAGTTTTTTTCTCACAGAGCAGTGAGTGAATCCAAGTATGAAAGAGTCCATAACTCCCTGGAGGTCTCAGGTAATTATACTAATGTCAAGGACAAGTCATACACTAACATATGCTGGAAAGTTACAAAACTGTGTGTGCCAGTTAAAGGAGAGCTACAAATTATTCATCAACATAAAATCTTCAACAACATTGGATACTGGATATCAGCAGAAGTAAATGAACACTTATAGTTAATACAACGTTCAATGAACAAAACATAGTATGCTAATATCAAAAATTTCAAAACATATTTCAACCAACTCTTAGGTGATTTCAAAGTATCTTTCATCCCTTGCAAAATGTATATTTAGCAACTTACCTTGCCTCGTAGGGTCCATACTATTTGGCATCATTGGTTGGCCGGGTACAGCACCAGGAGGCTTAAATGAAAAGAATGAATATAGTGAGTATTTTTTTAAAAAAAAAAAACAAACATATATTTCAAGATTAAACATTTCAGAAATGCCCATATATTTGTTTTCTGTTAACACTCAACAGAAAACAGTTCTTTTCTGGTCAATGGGATGGGATGTGTTAATTTTTTTTATAGGTATCATACTTGCTTGTTGTCTATCCATATAAACAGATGTTAAGCAGCACTAAATTTTCTGTCTCCTTAGAGAAAAGTTCAGTGTCTTTTTTAATATGGAATCTGGAACAAATGTTGAACTCGCCCATTCCTATGTTGAAAGTTTTTCCACCTGGTTATACAATAAATTAATGATGCCAAAAAATTATACAGCACCAGGAGGCTGTATTTTTGATTTAATCCTTTATCCAGTGTAAGCAAACAAAGTTTGCACGTGAAGTAACTTCACGACTGGGCAACTTGTATATAGAGACTAATTACTTCACATCACTTGTCTTAGTATACCCTAATGCAAGGCACATATCCTTACAGACACATATAATGCTATGCATTATGGAAAGGGTCACTACCCAAACTGGTTTCGACCTATGTATAGGTGAAGCAGGCTCTAAAAATAAGACGATCCCGAAAGATCGCCCAACTCAGCATTGTTCCACTCAGTGACGGGCTCAACCCATCACCGAGAAGAACTTCTCAGCATTGGCTCTACTCAGTGGCAGGCTCACCCCACCACCAAGCTGAGCCATAATCTCAACATGGCCCCACTCAGAGACAAGCAAAAACCTGTCCCCAAGCAGAGCCTCTCAAATCAGAGCCAGTACCGCACTGGTTTCAACCTTTTTGAGGTCTCATCAGTGGGAGCCAGACCCAGAAGTGATACCAGGTTGAAGTAATGCAGGAGTCATATTTCCATATACAAGTAGCCAAAAGGTGTCACATCTACTCTGGATTAGAGAGAAAGAGAGAGAGAGATGTTGAAAGTTTTTCCACTTGGTTATACTATAAATTAAAGATGCCAAGAAATTATATTCTTGGTTTAATTCTTTATCTAAGTGTAAGCAAACAAAGTTTGTGCATGAAGTAATTTATAGTACAGCCAAGTGGAAAAACCTTCAACATCTATCTCTAATCCAGAGTATTTTAGAAATAAGCTGTGACAGCTTTTAGCTACTTGTATGTGGAAATATGACTTCTGCATTACTTCAACCTGGTATCACTTCTGGGTCTGACTCCCACTCATGAGACCTCAATAAAGGTCAAAACCAGTCTGGGTAGTGACCCATTCCATAATGCATAGCATTATACATGTCTGTAAGGATATGTGCTTTGCATTATGAGATACTAAGGCAAGTGATGTGGAGTCATTAGCCTCTATATAGAGGCTAATGACTTCACATCACCATATCTAAATTTGAGATATGCATTAGAGTTAAAGCTTTTTTTTTGTATAACTGAAATATAAGACTTGATAAGATTTATGCATTATATTTTGATCTTCAAATATATAGTTAAATATCATTTGTTGCATTTCTGCATGTACAATAACAGACCAAGAAGAAAGAAGTACCTGGTTCCCTTGGTAGAAAAAAAAATCTAATGAATTCTTTGTTTAAAAAAAAAAAAAAAAATTGTATTAACTGGAAGTAATTTCAGCAAAGCAGTGTTCTTTGCTGAAGGAAAAACTTTACCATCCACATGAGACTGTCTAATTCATCTTCAGTTTGAAAAACCTTACAGAGATTCTTTGCATCCTAAACAGGATGTGAAGTTTTATAACACACAAATTAAAAATGCCAAATAAATCTCCCCACAAACTAATACAGGGCATGAAAAAAATGCCAGAAAATTTTCTGTAATGCATATAATATTGAACTCTCTCCTTCAAACCTACGACAACAGTTTTTAAAGACATTTTTCTTGAACACTATTGCAAAAGGTTACAACTTTATATTCTTTACATTTGTTGTTAGCTATTTTACTTCATGTTTATATATATGTTTCATTATATCATCCCGATATCATTCCAAATGGAATGGGCAAAAATCTCCCTATTTAAAAATTAATATACAGTCATCCGTCGCCTTACGTCCAGGTTCCGTTCCATCCGGCAGGACGTAAGTCAATATATTAAATCAACAGAGTTATAGGGGTTAGGGACTTAACAGTAATAAGTATACTGTCATTTTAAATTTTAAACCTTATTATAAAACTGTATTGTGTGTTACTGCCACTATAAAACAGGAGAATAATCACCCAAATCTTCTTCCACAATCACATCTTCATCTTCCCTATGCGAACGATCAGGCTGTAGCTCTTTTGGCGTAACCTTTGTTTTTTGATGAAAATGCCCAATGTGCTTTGCTTATTCCCCTTCTTTTCATCATAAATTTGTTTATAGCAAGCAAACGCATCATGTACTTTCATTTCTATTATTAAGTAGCGTTCAACATTGGGGTCCATGTCTTCAGCCATTTTGAGAACATTGCTAATGTTATATTATAACATTAAAGTTATCGCCTATCACCAAGAGGCGATAACTCAAGCACTTCAAAGGCAGAAACACCAAGCCGACATGGCATAACATCCACTTCCTCCACGAGTTCAGACGACACACACACACGGTCGAAACGGCTCGCACCCCGTTAACCCTCTTCCTGGCCCCCTTTTCCCATAAACCTTTCCCCTTTCTCAAAAAAAGGTCTCTATTTTCAGCCTCCTCTTTCATCTCTTTCCTACCCCACAAAAAAAAAAAAAGTGCTCTGCCCATCCTTAAAAATAATATATGTATATATTATATAAAAAAACCCGGGTTTTTTTCAAATTAATTCTCCCACATTGCCTAACCCCCCCCCCACTTCCCTTTTAACACCATAACAGCAGAAGTATGCACATCGCAGAAAGAAGACAGGTAACAACATCCAAGAAAAGGTATGTGCGAATTTTCTTCTATTATGCTACATATATTTGTCTCTAAAATACATCTGCAATGCCCTAAGAATTCTTGAGTAAAAACCCAATGGCATTAAAAAAAGGGGCACACCTAAACGATAGCTATAATTTTTTTTCTACTTTATTAAATGCAGAAGGAAGACATTTTGTAAATCTAATAAAGTGACCAATTGCAACACTAAAAAAAAAAAGTCAAATTGTTACTTAATTTATATTTTACACAAATTATGGACTCTACAACCATGTTATAATACGCTTGTAGATGTCCATAATTTGTGTAAAATGAATGCTGATAACCATGTAACACTAAAGGAAAGGATTCTGATAAATTGTTACTACGAGCATCTCAGAATTAAAAGACTCAAGAATGGTAACCGTGATACACACAATGCCTGCCATGCATTAATTCATTCACAGATATAAACTCAAATGGTTCTGGCAACCTATTCACTCATAATACTACTCTCCAAGTAAAAAATTTTAATACCTACATCATGACTAATCACATTCTTATAGGACTTCCTGGCATGACCTATTGTTCTATCCCATCTTGTCATGTACCAAAACGTTTCTCATATCAGTCTTACAAAACAAACCCCATTTAGTAACTTATGCTTTGATTATATATCCCCTTTTTTCTGCTATCAACTAATTTCTGTATCAACAAGCTGTTCATTGTCTTGGATGTTCACTTCTGGATCCTTTCCAGCACTTACTCATTCAAAAGAAACCCAGTTATCACATCTGTGCAGAATATTCCAGACAGTAATATACGAAGTAAAATAATAGCTTCATTATCTTTACTTGTCAGTATTTTTCAACATCCACATGATCCTTTGGGCTATTCTACCCACTTTTGCAGACAGGGAATTAATATTCCTCCAAATATTAATTCCCTGTCTACTGTTACTCCCAAATCACTAGCTTTGTCAATTTTCTGCAGTTCAGTTCCATCAGTGTAGTGCATCTTATATACTTTTCATCCCAAAGTGCATAACCTCACACAGGGCCACATTAAACTGGCAACTTATCCTTCGCCTGCACTGTCATCTGTTTACATCACCCTGCAGGATCACATTATCATTATTACCTATTGTCAAAACTAGTGTTGCATCATCAGTAAAATTGAATAAGTCCCCTCAAATCATTTATGTCATTCATATATAAATGAAAGAGCAGCAGTCCCAATGCAATGATGCTCAGCTGGTTTCTCTTGGATTATACTCCTCAATACATTACTCTTTTACATTCCACAGAATATCATATTGCTTATTCTGTACTTCAGCCCAACACTCAAGGATGCCCAGTTTTAACCCACTAGAGTGCACTATTGGGGTGCTTAAGGGTCAAAGCTGTATAACTGAGAGACCTCCACATAGTCTTTAAAGGAATGTGGAGAACCGACCAGGGCTTCTAACTTAATGTCCAATCCTCACCTTCTCATGGTGCACCTGTTGGGTATCTATCTGGACACTGAACGAACAAGGATGGGCTGGCAATTTGGGATTTAGCTGACCGAATTGTATTCTTATTGGCTTAAAATAATATACAAAATGATGGAACAACATGACAAAATTTCATGCTGGCTGGGGCGTCGCCAGGTTAAACAAGGCCCCCCGTTGTTTTCATCAGGGAACAAGGCCGAACAGTGAAAAGTCAGCTACTGGAACAAATCTGAAAGCACACCCCAATTCAACATCACCAGAGTTAAAGATCGGTACTATCAACATAAGAAGCCTGAATGGCAAAGAAATGGAGCTAGCTGAGGAATTAGATAAGTACCAGATTGACATAATAGGGGCGACTGAAACAAAAAAGACAAAAACTGGTGAGATCTTTCTGAGCAATAAATCCAAAATGTTATATTCGGGCAATGACAATTAAGGAAAAGAAGGGGTAGCCATAGTATTCAACACTAAATATGAGGCTAATCTTCTTGAATGGCAGGCAGTCTCAAGTAGAGTGATGTGGCAAATATCAGAATGGCGAATTGGACAATGAGACTTATTTGTGCCTATGGTCCCACAGAAGGTTCTACTAAGGTAGAAGTGGAAGAATTTTTTGATGCTTTAGAGAAAGCAACTGATACAATGAAAAAGGAAAAGTTGGTCCTGTTGGGGATCTAAATAGCAGAGTAAGAAAAGATTGTCAGACATACAAATATATTTTGGGAAAATTTGGAGAAAAGAGCAAAACTAATAATAATGGCAAATACCTGTTGGATTTCTGCTCAGGACATGGACTGGTTATTACTAACACCATGTTCCAACATAAAAATGTGCAAAAATTCACAGAGAGAAGAGGCAAGGAATAAGAAAAGTCTCATTGACTATGATTTTAAGAGGAACCTGTGACATAGTAAATTAAATAATAAAGAAACACATAAAAACACCATGATATCTTTAATTACTAAAAAGACAAATATTTCGTACTAAAATTAACAGTACATCTTCAGTGTCTGTTACAGTAATAGGAATGGAATACAAGCAAAACGTTTGGTGGATCACCTATTAAAATACAATTGTTACCGCGTGCTAGGAAATAATAGAAAATAACAAATTTAATCTATTAAGATAAATGATTTTTTACATAAGATAAAAGTCTCCCAGATCTTTGAGAGAGAAAGACAGTTTCACAACTTTCTTTGAATAAGCGTTCATATTTGAATCTGCATCTATGGAGGAGAACAGCTTTATCCCACTGGACACTATGAGTAGCGTCAATACTGTACTGCGCCAGACCAGACACCTGTTATGGGGTTCTGAGGAAATAAACTCAAGAGGAGAAAACCTGAGTAATTTCTTAGATGAAACAGGTCTAATAACTCTCAACAGTGGAAAACCCATTTACCTGTCTCATTCTTATGGTACAAAAGATGCCTTAGATATTACAGTGGTCTCTCCAGATCTTCACGGCAAAGCTATATGGTCTGGTTTGGAACTGGTAGGAAACGACCGTACCCCAGTATTAATCAACCTGAACCCGAAAATAATTAGACCCACCCAAAAAAGAAAATATCATTGGAACTTCTAGAAGGCAAATTGGGAGAAATACAAGGATGAAGTAAGTAAAATGCTGAGAGATTGCACATACCATGATGACTTAGACAAAGACCTACATAACCTGGAAGAATACTATCCTAAATGCAGCAAAGAAAAATACTATAGGAGAAAAGTTATTTCAAACTACACAAAGGTTCACCAGGAACTTGCCAGTAAAATAACTAAATGAAATGAATTATTTAACATCTTAAAAATTGGAAGCTTTCCAGAAACCAGGATTGAGTTACTGGGGTATGGTTGCTTCCTACTGGTTCCAAAACAGACCAAATAAATGCTGAAATTAAACAAAAATATAATATATTACAAAGAACTAGGTGGCAAAAATTTTGACACAACTTAAATCGAAACACTTCAGATACCAAACTTTGAAAACTGACTGCTAATTTACAAAGAGACCTACCAAAGGCAAGTGAGACTAACACGCTAAAAGATCCAGATGGAAATATCAAAACAGGAGACAGGGAGATTGCAAATACATTGGCCTTTCATTTTCAAAATATAAGCAAACTAGTGATGAATACTAGGAAAGGCCATCAAATATCAAAACAGGCCATCAAATATAATATATTACAAAGAACTAGGTGGCAAAAATTTTGACACAACTTAAATCGAAACACTTCAGATACCAAACTTTGAAAACTGACTGCTAATTTACAAAAGAGACCTACCAAAGGCAAGTGAGACTAACACGCTAAAAGATCCAGATGGAAATATCAAAACAGGAGACAGGGAGATTGCAAATACATTGGCCTTTCATTTTCAAAATATAAGCAAACTAGCGATGAATACTAGGAAAGGCCATCAAATATCAAAACAGGCTTGACAGGAGAAAAACGCTGCAAATTCCCCAAAATATAAAAACAAATTATTCTGGGATCCATTTACAATCGCTGAAGTGAGAGATGCCTTGGAGAGACTAGATACAAATAAATCATGTGGACCAGATAACATACGAGGAATTATGATCAAGCATCTTTCTTCCCTTGCCCTAGATTGGCTACTTTGCCTATACAGTCATACCTCGATTTATGCGAATCTGGAGCTACGCAGTTTCTTATATGTACGTATTCCCGTCCCGCTTCATGCCTCACCACTAGTCGTATCTTTCAGGCACCGGTTGCATTCGCCAGTGTTGCACATGCTGTGAACAAGCACTGACGTGTTTCGCGTGGTCTCCATTCATGCACGATTTTTATAGTCTACAACCCTTGCGATTGTTTAATGTTATGTTCTTGATAAAAATTTTATCACATAAAAAATAATAATGTCGTCCAAAAGAAGCAAGTCTGATTCTGATATAGCTAGCAAGAAAAGAAAAACATCGACTTTGGAAACAAAACTCAACATTATTAAGGATTTTGAAGGCAGAATGAAAATTTGTGAGCTAGCAAAGTTCGATCTACAGGAATCCACAGTAAGAACAATCATAAAAGAAAGGTTTACAGATTTTGGAGGACATAGATTCTGACAAGGAATGAATTGTAGCCACAAGGCAAGGGATAAAAAATTTCTTCATAGCAAGCTTCATTAGCTTGCTATGAAGAAATTTTGCGTGACACGAAAAAGACATTATACCGTCGGACGAATCTATTAGATTTTATGAAACCATCAACATCGAAATAACTTTCTTTTTTTTATGTACAAAAAACTACAATTATGATTATATTTCTTAAAAAATATAGGTGTTTTTGTAAACCTTTGGTCCCAATTGTATGTTTGTATATATAAATTACATGCAAAATTATACCCAGTTACGCGAATTCGACTTACGCGCTTTTTGTTGGTCCCACCTACCGCGTAACTTCGGGGCTTTACCGTACAACAATAGCCTAAAACAAGGAAAAGCTTCAAAAGAAGACAGACACAATCATACCAATCTTAAAGCCTAACAAACCTCAAGACCAACCAGGAAGTTATAGACCAATTTCACTGACTTCAATTCCAGGCAAATTGATGGGAAAAAATGATACTCCAACGTAAGAATTACTATCTAAACAAAAATAGTATACTAACACATTTTCAGGCTGCCTTTAGAAGAAATCACTCAACAACTGATCAACTTTTCTACTTAACCCAGACAATTCAAGATAACTTCCAGACCAAACCTACCAAATCCACCATTGCAGCCTTTATAGATTTTAGCAATGCCTTTGACAAGGTGTGGAGGCAGAAACTCTTTTCCAAACTTTGTCATATTGGAATAGAAGGGAAAGTTCTAAACTGGATTTAGGACTTTCTAAGAAATAGAACAATTCGAATTAGGATAAATAATACCTTTTCCAAGAAAGTGAAAATAAGACAAGGACTCCCTCAAGGCAGAATTTTGAGCCAACTCTTTTTTTCCATCTACTTAAATGACTTAGATAAAAATATAAATAAAGAAACAAAGATAGCTATGTTTGCTGATGATTTGGTCCTATTCTCAGCTCACAACAACCTAGAAACAGCAGAAGGTCACTTAAACAAAGCCATTGAAAGTTTATCTACATACTGTGAATATCAAAAAATCAAAATTAACCATATTAAATCAGAAATTTGTGTATTTACCATTAATAACCACCTCAGAAAGTGGAGACCAAAGAGACTAAACAGTCCACTAATTACCTTTAATGAAAACCCAAATACCTCGAAGTTGCTCTGGATCCATTACTAAGCTTCAATAAACATATCAACAATGTTGCAGTCAGAGCAAAAAGAAGACTAAATATCATGAAAAGTATCTCAGGTAAAGAGTGGGGGAGCCGATGCTAAAACCTTAAAAGTCACATACACCTCTATTATCCGACCCATAATGGAATATGTTTCGCCTATCTGGATGCAAACATCACAAACCAGTTTAGACAAGCTTATAAAAATTCAGAAAAATGCAGCTAGAATCATATGTGCACTAAGGAACACAATTCCTGGAAAAATAGCAGATTCGAATCCAACCTTGTTCCTTTAAAAATTAGAAAAAAAAAAAAAAAAATCTGCTAACGCCTTTTTATTCCCGTATATACGGGAGTAGGCGAGGCCATTTAGCCCTATCTAACTTTTGGAGACTGAGTGGGCAGTTCAATCTCCACTGGTACCCAATCAGAGACAGATGGCCCAAGGCTATCACTAATTAAGCGGTACGCAGTGAAGAGAGACGGCTCAAATGTGCCGCCATCTCGTGGTCTCTAACCCTAACACAATATATTTAATGTCTGAAATAATGTGGGTTCTACGGTCGATTTTCTTGAGTTTACAGGACGAAAAACCCGAGTTTCCGGGAGGAAAAACCTGCTTGCCCGTGCCAGAGATCGACTAACTCGGGAACCGGTCGAAAAAAGGCTTAGAAAAATTTCCTCTAGTCGCCGACTAGACTCGAAACCAAGACTTCCTTCGTGCGGCCTAGCGCGATGGTGTGCAAATTCGCCTATCTGGATGCAAACATCACAAACCAGTTTAGACAAGCTTATAAAAATTCAGAAAAATGCAGCTAGAATCATATGTGCACTAAGGAACACAATTCCTGGAAAAATAGCAGATTCGAATCCAACCTTGTTCCTTTAAAAATTAGGTGGCAAGAAAATCTTACTAAATTTGTAGAAAAAAGAACTAACCTTGCACATCATAGAACAAGTGAACTTTTTAAAAATTGTCAACCAACAAATAGAATAAAGAAAAAATCAACAATGCATGAAATCATGGAAAATAAAATTCCCTTGGATTGTCCAAATAAAATAGCCAACTACCCAGCATTTCCTCCAAATCAAGACAGGAAAAATATAGTTATCAACTTTGAAATAGGGAAACATGAGAAAAAAAGCCTAGAAACCCTGAAATCTTGAGATCATTAGGTCTTTCAAAAATAATGGAATATGGACCTGACTCAATAAAGATCTACACAGATGGCTCCAAAAATCCAAATGGAAATTCTGGGAGTGGCGTACTCATCTATGGCTCTCAAAATATAGAACTAAAAACAACTAACAGTATTGGATGCAACTCATACCACGCAGAATTAATAACCACTAACACAGCACCGCAACATTTGGATAAACAAAACCCAAAGGAGTTTATATATTTCACAGATTCCTTAGCAGCCCTTCAAGCTATCAAGAAATACTTAGAGACATAGCAAAAAACATAAACTACATAAGGATTCTGAAATAATTTTCCAATGGATCCCATTCCATGTGGGATTAAAGGGAAATGAAACTGCAGATGAAGTAGCAAAAATGGCTGCAACATCCAGTGACACCACAGATTTCAATCTTTTTAAAACCACTCAAATACAAAACATAAAAAGAACGAATCTCCAGTACATGATTCACCACTGGTATTCAGCAGAAGAACCAGGAGCTAGCATCAACTCCAAGTTTAATCATTGTGCCACTACCATGATCTCTCGCCTCAAGACTGACCACACAAGACCAATCAAGTTTAGCAATGGCATAAAAGTCTTCCCGATCTGCAAAATCTGTAACATCGGCAATGAATTTACTAAATTGTATGAATATTTCCAAATGTGAACTTTATAACAACCCAGAAAATGTGCTGTATAAAATACATGAATTTGACCTCTATGATCTGGTGTAATAATAATACCATAGTATTAAAAAAAAAAAAAAAAAAAGTATCCTGTACACTTATTGAAAACACATATCAGGAATTTGATGATCATGATATATCTTATCATGATCATGAAATATCTGATTATTTTTTATCTGATACCAATTTATAAGAAATGTACATTGGTTCATTTCCAGAGGCATCAAGTCCCGTTTTTTGAAGAGGCTTGTAAGTGCTTAGAGTCATCCCAGTAGCTGTGCTGCTAAAACCCAAGTATTTAAGTATCCTGTTATTCTCTTAATAACAGTGTCTGGAATTCTATTGGTTACATAAGATTTGGTAAATGATATTATCTGTGGGCCTAGAATATCCTCAAGCATTCTTAAGTTCTTTTCCACAGTGGATGGTATATAACATACTGTTTGTTGCTGTTGCTCTTCCTAGCTGAAATGTTTTGGTTTTAAATCCTCCCATCCCAACACAAGAAGTTATGCCCTTGAATATCTGGACAAGGATTAATTGCAGGGAAAGCTTACATGTATGAAAATTTAAGACCATAATTTTTGCTGGTACTGTATTGGTTTCAGAGTTCCCTTAAGTCTTTTTTTTTTTTTTCTAGTTAGTATTTTGGATTATTTAAAAGTAAATCAAATATCCATTGTGCCTCCTGTTTGCAAAAGCAAGGAAATTTACATAATTCATCTTTATTCATCTAAATAAATAAAGTTGAAGTTTGAATAAAATTCTATAGACTAAGTATTGTGGCGGCAGAGTTGGGGGTCTTCAGAAGAGCTCAATACATTAGCAACTGTGAATAGAGTCCCCCCCCCCCCCTTGGGCATTGTTCTGCCCAACTGGCCACCACCATTCATCCAATTACTTTTAATCATGCAAGAATTGCAGCAGCCATTGGTCAACACCCACACACTGCCAAAATCCAACTGAATGAAATTCTCATTATCTTCCTTCATTCCATTCACCTATGTTCTTTAGAATGATCTCCCATATACTGTTCTTCCCCATGAGTGCAATCCCCATAAAAAAAACTGAATCCTAAATACTAAATATTTCATATTCAGTAATCCAGTCTCTCAGAAACAATGATTACAGCATGTACAAACATATCAGATTAATACTCCTAATCAGAAATGGGATAGCTGTGAATATAAGGAGATATAGCTATTTCACACTCCAGAGATACAGCAGGAAAACATGATCAAATGTTTTCCTGCTGTATCTTTTGTGGCAGCCAGCCCAAGAAGAGAAAACTGATCATGAAAGGATACTGGAACATTATTAAATGCAAATGGGAGTGAAATAAGATCTTTCTTGTAGGTAATAAGACAGACCAGAGTTTTTAATAGCACTGAAATTCAGAGAGTTGTGTTTACCCATTTGAGAATACTAAGATCAGAATTTAAGTCACTGGCTATGGAGGATCTTGAGGCTTTGATCATTCGGGTAAGGTTACCATAGCACCATCAGGATGTGAAAAAAGGGTTAAACAAGGAATAGCAGAAGTAATGCCCAACAACCTTCACAAGTGACCAGAAGGCTCAACTGCCAGTTAAGTAGGAGGCAAGCTTATTGCATTTCATTCTTATCAAGCTTACTCTGGAACTGTTAAGTTTTTGACATCTCTTTTTAGGTTGTAGTGTATGCTGAATGAGAAGCTAGAGTTTTTGATTTGAGCAACCAAACATATGCCACATTTTTATCATCAACTGCAAAGGCACATTTTGTGAGAGAACCAGGACTTGGATAGTGGTTGGAGTTTTACAGTGGAGTCTGGAATGAATTCCCTGACTCTGGTGAGGATTCTTTCGATTATTACTTAGTGTAAATCTATAAAAATGGAGACTTGGATAAGATTATGGTCAGTGTTTCCAAGAGGAGAGTAGACATCTACAGTGTATTTGAAAGAAGAGTTGGTTAAAGGTAAAAGTTGGTAAAGGTACAGTGTTGGAAAAATGATGAAGACTGTCTGTTTTTCTGGTTGGTAGGTTAACTATTTGTGATAGACCATGATGAATGATTCAGCTTGATCTCTCAAGTTAGAGAAGGGGAGTGAGTTTGAGTTATGGATGTCCAAGTCTTCTAGACTGAATAGGCAGAATCATTGAAAATGTCAACTGTGTTGTGAATGGAGAACCTGTGGAACAAGTAAAACATTTCAGCTACTTAGGCACAATTTTTACTGAAGATGGTAAACTAAATATAGAAATAGACAACAGAATCAGCAAAGCTGGTATGGCGGGAAGTCAATTGAATAAATTCATATGGAATAAGAAAGAAATTAGTCGGAACACTAAATTAGCTGTATACAAGACAGTGTTCAAACCAATTTTAACTTATGGATCTGAGAGCAGGGTCAGAAGTAAAACACTTGACCAAAGACTAGAGACTGCAGATATGAGAGTCCTGAGAAGGATTAGAGGGGTGCTTAAGGGTCAAAGCTGTATAACTGAGAGGAGACCTCCACATAGCCTTTAAAGGAATGCGGAGAACCGACCAGGGCTTCTGACCTAATGTCCAATCCTCACCTTCTCGTGGTGCACCCTGTTGGGTATCTACTTTGATACTGAACGAACGAGGATGGGCTGGCAATTTGGGATTTAGCCGACCAAATTGTATTCTTATTGGTTAAACCAAAATAAAAAATGATGGTACAACATGACAAAATTTCATGCCGGCTGGGGCGTCGCCCGGTTAAACAAGGCCCCCGTTGTTTTCGCCAGGGAACCAGGGCGAACAGCGAAAAGTCAGCTACTGGAACAAATCTGAAAACAAACCCCAACTCAACATCACCAGAGTTAAAAATCGGTACTATCAACGTAAGAAGCCTGAATGGCAAAGAAATGGAGCTAGCTGAGGAATTAGATAAGTACCAGATCGACATAATAGAGGTGACTGAAACAAAAAAGACCAAAACTGGTGAGATCTTTCTGAGCAATAAATACAAAATGTTATATTCAGGCAATGACAATCAAGGAAAAGAAGGAGTAGCCATAGTATTCAACACAAAATACGAGGCTAATCTTTTTGAATGGCAGTCAGTCTCAAGTAGAGTAATGTGGGCAAATATGAGAATGGGGAACTGGACAATGAGACTTATTTGTGCCTATGGTCCCACAGAAGGTTCTACTAAGGTAGAAGTGGAGGAATTTTTTGAGGCTTTAGAAAAAGCAACTGACACAATGAAAAAGGAAAAGTTGGTCCTTGTTGGGGATCTAAATAGCAGAGTAGGAAATGATTGTGAGACATACAAAAATATTTTGGGAAAATTTGGAGAAAAGAGCAAAGCTAATAATAATGGCAAATATCTGTTGGATTTCTGCTCAGGACATGGACTGGTTATTACTAACACCATGTTCCAACATAAAAATGTGCACAAATTCTCATGGAGAGAAGAGGCTAGGAATAAGAAAAGTCTCATTGACTATGTTATTGTTGATAGTGATGTTTTCTCCCTGGTGCAGGACACCAGAGTGTACAGAGGATTTGAAATTGGAAGTGATCACTATTTAGTCTTGAGCAGGATAAAATTGAATTTCATATCGAAAAGAATAACATGTAAGAAAGTTTTAAACCGAATAAAAGTTGAGCAGCTCTCAGATGTGAACTGTAGACTAAAATACAGAAAAATTATTGAAAAGAAAATGAAAGAGTTTGAGAACAGGAATCAAACCTTGGAGATTCAGTGGCAAACTCTGAAGGAAACATTGATTGATTCTGCCAGAGAGGCATGTGGTGAGGTTGTATGCAAGGATAAAAAAATCAGAACTCCCTGGTGGACACAGGAAGTTAAAGAGGCAGTGAAGGAAAAGAAGAAAGCATATCAAAAGTTCCTGGCAAATAAGTCAGCTTTTACTCCTACAGAATACAGAGACAAATGTAAGAAAGCTAAACAGTGTGTAAAACTAGCTAAACAAAAGTCATGGGAGGACTTTGGCAAGAATATAGAAAATAAATATCAAGAAGGTAGCAAAATATTCTGGAGGTTGTTGAAGAAGCTTAGGAATGGAGGAAAGAGTGCTGTAAAAGGAATTAGAGATGATAAAGGTGAAATGAAAACAGGAGAAAAAGATATCCTTGAAGTATGGAGTAATTACTTTGAAAAACTGCTAAATGAAACAAGCAGTGATGACAGCACAGTGATAAAAAACACTGACCAGGCATGCAGTCAGGAATACATATCCATACTTGAAGTAGAAAAAGCCATCAAAGGCTTGAAATGTGGAAAGGCAGCAGGAGTAGATGATATTCGACCAGAAATGCTGAAGTATGGTGGTATAAGAGTCTTACAGTGGCTGCACTGCATAATTCAGAAAGCCTGGACAGAGGGACGAATTCCCGATGATTGGAGTAGAGCTCTCATAGTACCGATATATAAAAAGGGAAATAAAACTGAATGTGAGAATTACAGAGGTATTTCCCTACTGAGTGTTCCTGGCAAGATCTATGCAAGTATACTTGAGAAACGGTTGAGAAGAATTGTGGAAGAAAAGCTTGGTGGAGAACAAGCTGGATTCAGGCCAAATAGAGGCTGTCAGGATCAGATCTTCACTTTACGGCAAATAGTCGAGAAAGCATGGGAATATAACAAAGATCTGTATTTAAGTTTTGTCGATTTGGAAAAGGCATATGACAAGATGCCAAGAGAGAAGCTATTCAATACTCTGCAGTTATATGGTGTCAATGGGGCATTATATCAAGCAATACTTAGTCTTTATTTGAGTTGTGAGTCAGCAGTTAGAATTGAAGGAAGTACAGGAAGATGGTTTAATGTTAAATCTGGTGTGAGACAAGGATGTACATTATCCCCTCTGTTATTCATTATCTATATGGATCACATTATGAAGGAATGTGGTATTAAACCTGATATCAAAATTGGAGATGTTAATGTCAGCTCTTTGCTTTATTCAGATGATGTTATACTTCTCAATAAATCCGCTACAAGTCTGCAAGATTCTCTGACTAAATTGAATAGCTGCTGTAATAGATATGGTATGAAGGTCAGCAATAAAAAGACAAAGACAATGAAAATAGGCAGAATCATTGAAAATGTCAACTGTGTTGTGAATGGAGAACCTGTGGAACAAGTAAAACATTTCAGCTACTTAGGCACAATTTTTACTGAAGATGGTAAACTAAATATAGAAATAGACAACAGAATCAGCAAAGCTGGTATGGCGGGAAGTCAATTGAATAAATTCATATGGAATAAGAAAGAAATTAGTCGGAACACTAAATTAGCTGTATACAAGACAGTGTTCAAACCAATTTTAACTTATGGATCTGAGAGCTGGGTCAGAAGTAAAACACTTGACCAAAGACTAGAGACCGCAGATATGAGAGTCCTGAGAAGGATTAGAGGCGTGAACAGATGGCATCAATGGCAATATCATATTAAAAATGAGGATATTAGGAAAGAACTTGACATTGTCAGCATCCAGGAATGCGTTAGCAGAGCTAATCTCAGATGGTATGGTCACTTAAACAGAATGGGAGAGGAAAGATTAGCAAAACAAGTGTTCTCTGCCAGGTTGGCAGGAAAACGACCCAGAGGAAGACCAAGATATAGGTGGATTGATACGGTACAAAGTGCCTTAGACGATAGAAATATAAGATCTGATAATGTTGGGGTCTTGACAAGTAACAGACTGATTTGGAGGAAAATTGTAGATAGGAAGTTAGTAATGATGTAATTTTTCATGTAGTACTGTCATATCCTGTACACCCCTTGAGGGTACATGGCAGGAATTTGATGATGATGATGATGATGATGAAGTCTTCTAGAAACTATTTTGCAATTTGGGTAATTAGAATGTATGAAATCAACTTTTAGCAATAAGCAGTCAGAAAAGACAGCATGGTTGTCAGAATTAGGGGAATGGTAAAGGCAGCAAATGAAAGTGATTATTTAGGTAAAAGTCAATTTTGATATGCTAGAAGTGAGAGTTGGCTTGAAGGAAGTTATCATTAGTGTCCAAGAATGATAATATATTGTTTTGATCCAACTCCAGAATAACCTTAATGCATGGATGGTGGTTCAGCATCCTTTAGGGTTATTCTTTCACAGTCATTCTTCCTTTTATTTGCTACACAGCAATTCTTTGGCCTGTTTTGGTATACTACTTTTCATAATCTGATTTCACTTCTATCACTCTTCACAGATAGTAAACCAACAATATTTCCTTTTTATGCAGCTCTTGCTTTAGAGTGTTATTCATCCATTTAATTCTCATGCAATTAATTCTCCGGACTTTATGACTACAGTCAGAGGTAGCTGACCAATTCCCATTGCTCTATAATGTAGTTTCTCATGCCAATGCATCATCCCAATCTGCCGTCTAAGTTTATTATAATTACCTGCCTCATGATTCCACATATGTCCCTTCTCTCCCTTCTTATTTAAAGCTCTTATATTAACACCTCCTAAGTTAAAACTGCATGATCAACACATTTACACACAAATCATCAGATGCTATTACTAGATCCAATGTTCTTGTACCACAAAGTTCATTACATGCTGCTTAAGGTACTTATCCTTGAGTAATTCTATAATTCATTTAACCTTTGTCTTGCATGCTTACTCCTTCCTTATGTTTATATCCCCATAGCTGAAATCATTCATAATTACATTCTTTCTGTATCCCTGTTGTGTGTGTAGCAGCATCTGATATATAACAGAACAAAATACACTATCTTGCATCAAACAGCACAAATCCATTTCCTGTATCAATCATGCCACCATTGGTTTAAACAGGCTGACAATATAAATAAAATATAATATGCATAGTTTAATGTGGAAAAATGTCAAGTCATGCATTTTGGAATGAAAAGATTACAAGCCATGTATCCTATTGATAGAGCTTCTCTCAAAAATTGATAAAGCTAAGGATTTAGTCTAGCCAGCTGAGATTTTTGAGGATGTGGTGGATCTAGAAGTGAGTGGCCTCTGTGGAATGCTCCCTATGAAGATCGATTGATGGCTTGTAGTTGCAAAAGTTAATTGATGGACAACAAACAAGGGGGATATGATAGAAACATTTAAGTTGCTAAAAGGATTTTATAGGATTAATGCAGAAGAAATATTTCAGAACTTAGCTAGAGGAGGCAGAATAAGGAGGGGTCACCCCTAGAAAGTGAGTATGAGTGTAGTTAGCAAGGATGTGAGGATTTTCACTTGGAAAGTGGTGAATGAGTGGAGTAGGTTGCCAGTCAATGGTAGACAGGACCATTACTAGGGTATATGCTGCCCCAATGCCAGCACTATTTTGTAGCTCCTAAATTCAAGAAAACAGGTAAAAAAATTTCAACATACATAAAAAGTGTTTTTATGGATGAGATATAATTTTGCTGCTCATCAAACTCACGGGCATTCCTTAGTGGGTATGATGGCCCTGATAATAGATATAGTGCAGACAATTTGAGTCGCCCATGATCAGTCTTCAGACTCCAAGGAGATGCCCATGCAATAATAACAACTTATGGTCACTTATAGCATAAGCTATTACAGATTTTTGCTGTCTTGTATTTTCCCATGTTATTTTATGTTGTGTTTTAAGATCAAAGAATGCATTATTTATTCTTAACTTTTTATTTGATGAGAAAATAAATATCAAGAAGGTGGCAAAATATTCTGGAGGTTGTTGAAGAAGCTTAGGAATGGAGGAAAGAGTGCTGTAAAAGGAATTAGAGATGATAAAGGTGAAATGAAAACAGGAGAAAAAGATATCCTTCAAGTATGGAGTAATTACTTTGAAAAACTGCTAAATGAAACAAGCAGTGATGACAACACAGTGATAAAAAACACTGACCAGGCATGCAGTCAGGAATACATATCCATACTTGAAGTAGAAAAAGCCATCAAAGGCTTGAAATGTGGAAAGGCAGCAGGAGTAGATGATATTCGACCAGAAATGCTGAAGTATGGTGGTATAAGAGTCTTACAGTGGCTGCACTGCATAGTTCAGAAAGCCTGGACAGAGGGACGAATTCCCGATGATTGGAGTAGAGCTCTCATAGTACCCATATATAAAAAGGGAAATAAAACTGAATGTGAGAATTACAGAGGTATTTCCCTACTGAGTGTTCCTGGCAAGATCTATGCAAGTATACTTGAGAAACGGTTGAGAAGAATTGTGGAAGAAAAGCTTGGTGGAGAACAAGCTGGATTCAGGCCAAATAGAGGTTGTCAGGATCAGATCTTCACTTTACGACAAATAGTCGAGAAAGCATGGGAATATAACAAAGATCTGTATTTAAGTTTTGTCGATTTGGAAAAGGCATATGACAAGGTGCCAAGAGAGAAGCTATTCAATACGCTGCAGTTATATGGTGTCAATGGGGCATTATATCAAGCAATACTTAGTCTTTATTTGAGTTGTGAGTCAGCAGTTAGAATTGAAGGAAGTACAGGAAGATGGTTTAATGTTAAATCTGGTGTGAGACAAGGATGTACATTATCCCCTCTGTTATTCATTATCTATATGGATCACATTATGAAGGAATGTGGTATTAAACCTGATATCAAAATTGGAGATGTTAATGTCAGCTCTTTGCTTTATGCGGATGATGTTATACTTCTAAATAAATCCGCTACAAGTCTGCAAGATTCTCTGACTAAATTGAATAGCTGTTGTAATAGATATGGTATGAAGGTCAGCAATAAAAAGACAAAGACAATGAAAATAGGCAGAATCATTGAAAATGTCAACTGTGTTGTGAATGGAGAACCTGTGGAACAAGTAAAACATTTCAGCTACTTAGGCACAATTTTTACTGAAGATGGTAAACTAAATATAGAAATAGACAACAGAATCAGCAAAGCTGGTATCGTGGGAAGTCAATTGAATAAATTCATATGGAATAAGAAAGAAATTAGTCGGAACACTAAATTAGCTGTATACAAGACTGTGTTCAAACCAATTTTAACTTATGGATCTGAGAGCTGGGTCAGAAGTAAAACACTGGACCAAAGACTAGAGACCGCAGATATGAGAGTCCTGAGAAGGATTAGAGGCGTGAACAGATGGCATCAATGGCAATATCATATTAAAAATGAGGATATTAGGAAAGAACTTGACATTGTCAGCATCCAGGAATGCGTTAGCAGAGCTAATCTCAGATGGTATGGTCACTTAAATAGAATGGGAGAGGAAAGATTAGCAAAACAAGTGTTCTCTGCCAGGTTGGCAGGAAAACGACCCAGAGGAAGACCAAGATATAGGTGGATTGATACGGTACAAAGTGCCTTAGATGATAGAAATATAAGATCTGATAATGTTGGAGTCTTGACAAGTAACAGACTGATTTGGAGGAAAATTGTAGATAGGAAGTTAGTAATGATGTAATTTTTTCATGTAGTACTGTCATATCCTGTACACCCCTTGAGGGTACATGGCAGGAATTTGATGATGATGATGATGAACTTTTTATTTGCACAAAACCATAAAAAATTTATTCCATTTTCACTATTTATTCCTTCATTAAATTGATAAAGCTAAGGATTTAGTCTAGCCAGCTGAGATTTTTGAGGATGTGGTATATACCTGGAATAGCTACATTCCCATTCTTGCATTTAAATCTCAACTATTACTGTATATCCATTTTATTTATTTATTTTGAGTGTTACATTTTGTAAAATCCTTATATTTCTAGATATGCACACTAATAATATTTAATAATGTTTTCTTTTCTTTAAATGTAATATTCTCCTTGATATGTAATTATATTCTTGCACTTGTTCTCTTATATTTATATAATGTTATTTCAACTCCTTTATAATTGCTCTTTCATGTTTTTCTTCACTGCTACATATTAGTATATAATGCCTCATTGTTTTAATTTTATTTATTTGGGGGAGGGGGGTTCTGATACTGCACAAATTTTAATGTTTTGATCTTCAAGTCAATTAATTCTTTTCTTGTTGGTGATCTTAGATTCCTTGTGAATTTTAGCTGTTCCCAAAACTGAATGTTCAAAATCTCAGCATTTCTTCTTTTGCTTTTCCTCATTCCATTCCTGGTCAATTCCAATCAGTCTTTCAAATGTTCTCTGGCGAGCTGCTAACCCAACCAGAGAATGCTGTATTGGCCAAGATTGATGTAGCCTTCATACTAGCCCTTTTGAAAGTATATACTTCCAATATGCTTTGCCCACATCACCTGTTAATTACAATACCATGATGAAGTACAGGTAGGATTAGTGGAGGTGAGTGTTTACTTTATAAAAAAACACGTGTTCTTAAAAAAGTTCAATTAATAACCTATACAGTGAAGAATACAGGAAATACAGGAAGATATGGTAAGTTTCATTTAAAGAAAAGTAGTTTACAAAATATACAATAAATTAAAGATGCCAAAAAATTATATTCTTGGTTTCATCCTTTATCCAAGTGAAAGCAAACAAAGTTTGTGCATGAAGTTGCTTCACGAATGGGCTACTGTATATAAAAGCTAATGAAGTCACATCAATTGCCTTAGCATCTCATAGTGCAGCACGCACACACATCCTTGCAGACATGTATAATGCCATGCATTATGGGAAGGGACATTATCCAGACCAGTTTTGACCTTTGAGGTGAAAAAAATAAAGGTGCTCATCATAGGCCTAGAGTAATTAATATAGGGGTGAAAGTGAGCCATTAATCCTGAGGCCTTTTTGCTATCTCTCATCATTGAGAGCCAGAGCCAGAAGTGATACAAGGTTGAAGTAATGCAAAAGTCATATTTCCATATACCATTACTAAAATACTCTGGATTAGAGATAGATGTTGAAAGTTTTTTCACTTCGTTATATTATAAATTAAAGATGCCAAGAAATGATATTCTTGGTTTCATCCTGTATCCAAGTGAAAGCAAACAATGTTTGCATGTGAAGTTGCTTCATGACTTCGAAGCAACTTTCTTTTTTCACCAAGAAAAAAAAAAAAAGGTGCAAATGTCTCAATGATAGATGCAAATGCTTGTCTGTTATTTTTGATCATAATGGCATAGTTCACTTTGAATGCGTTAAGCAAGAACTAAAAGTAAACCAACATTGTTATTTAGAAGTGCCAACAAGGTCACATGAAGCTGCTTATAAGACAAGACCTAACTTTGGTCAAACAGTTGGATCATTAATCACAACAATGCACCTCCACATGATACAATAGCTGACTGCAAGTTTCTGGCTAAATAATCAATCACAAACTTGGATCATCCTTTTGTATTCAACCAAACTTACTTCCTTGTGACTTTTGGCTGTTCCCAAAACTGAAGAATGCCTTGAAAGAATGCAGATTTTCTAACACTGTCGTGACATGGAGATAGTAATAAAACTCATTGTGGAATGTGAATACCCAGCAACTAATTCTGCAAGAATTTCTTACAAAACATTTCTGAAAGGAGACTTTATACTATCCTAATCTATCATAGTTTCTTACTAACATTACCATGTTGCTCAGAATGCTTAATATTAAATAAAAACCAGCTATGCAAGTTAGCAGCCAACATGACTTAAGTTCTTAGCTATAACTAGATAAAATACAAACAGAAAACATTAGTTGGATAGAAAACTTACATTGAATTCTACTTGCTGTGGCATCCGAACCCCAGGTCTCGGTCCACCAGGATACCTTGGAGACATAAAGGACTGGAAAAAAAAAAGAAAAAGAAAAAAAAGTAAGTAAAGATAAAATTCAAAAATTATTGAAACATATTTTTATCAGTGTGTAAACTCCCAAATGAAGGACTCGTTGAGTGACTTGTTAAATTAATCCCATCGATGTACTGTTCACTACAACAATTATTAACGTTAATTGATGTTTTAATTTCAAATATTGTAACTAAACAAGAGAGGGGAAGTTTGTTCACATTTTCAGATTAGCTCAAATACGAATGATCATGCCAGCAAGAACTCTGAAGCATCCACTGGAAAAACAGCACCATTTTCTATGTATTTCTAAAAAACATCCTTCTCTTAGAGATCATACCTTGCTTTTTTATTATTATTATTTTATTTGCTGTCTTAACTGAGGATGTGACAAAGCTCTGCAATTGAGATTGTGAAAAAAAAAAAAAAAATCCTGTGTTCACAGGATTTTTTAAAATAATTCTCTGACCACAAATCCTGAAGCTTTGTCATATCCTGCCTCAAAAGCAGCAAATAAATAAACACCCACACCCACTAATATTTTAGAGATTTTTACCTTTAGTATTTTTTAACATCTGATAAATGCCCAAGATATCAAAACAATGTGTTATTAAGTAGCACTGATCTCAGTGGTTCTTGCATGTAATTATTGAAATATAGGAAAAGAAATATATTTGTCTAAAACAAAATGAATGATATGAGCAGTGACCTATGGTGTATGTCTGATGCTTTTTCTATGGTCACTTCCTGCCCACTTATGTTAATAGGTGGGTAGAAAGATAAAACTGATACACACAACTATGAAAGTTTCATACGAAATTTGACTAGAGAGCTTATGGGAATACACTCGCTGGCATTTACGAGTTGCCCTAGAACAGATCTTATAGAAAACACGATCACTTGACCAAATAAATAAACACCCAGCCACACTAATATTTTAGATATTTTTACCTTTAGTACTTTTTAACATCTGATAAATGCCCAAGATATCAACAAAGTTTTATTAAGTCACCCTGATCTCAGTGGTTCTCGCATGTAATTACTGAAACAGGAAAAGAAATGTATTTGTCTAAAACAAAATCAATAATATGAACAATGACTTCTGGTGTATGTCTGGTGCTTTCTCTATGTTAATAGGTGGGCAGGAAGGTTGTTCTTGGTCTGTTCGGCTCTTTTATACAAAACTGCTAATGATAATGAAATAATGCTAGATTTAATATCCACTTGATTTATATAATATTGTAATCATAACTGCAGAGAAATATCTCTTAATCAATTTTTATTGTAAAATCATTTCAAAACTTTATATAATAGTATTTAAACTTATTTTTGTGAAGAAAATGCAACTAAAATTCCCTTTAATGCTGAATACTGACCAATTCTAAGTATCATAGGAAAAGTGCACTGATTGAAAAAGAAGATGAAATATGAATATTACCATAGGTGTCAAAAATTGACTATAATTATCTGTGGAAATTAATCTGTTCCACAGATAACTGTATATTACCAAGAGTTCCTAGTTTTATAAAATTATTATAAAACTTATGTTTATATAAATACACTGGTGTACATAAATTAAGAAATAAAGAAAAAATCACAATGCAAAAACTATATGAGTTTTTTTATGCAATGCAGTGAAAAACAGTATGAGATGTAAAAGAAACACTCACAAAAATAGCAAATAAATAGTTTAATTCAGTAAGAAATAGGTACATTCAGACAACTGTCTGGATGTACCTATTTCTTACTACTTTCAAAAACAAGAGGTCAAAATGCCAAAACAAAAGGCCAGAATGTGGTTTCCCCTCATAGCAATATAGTGCCAACAACAATGTTTCATACTGCTTATCCAGTTAGTAATAACCATTGCTCCTGCAAAAGCTCTCCTACTTTGAGAAAGTGGTTAAGAGCAGCAAAAAAATCTAACTAGAGTATTTTAGACATGCACAATAGGATTAAAATCAGGAAACATGTATGGCTAGTCCATCCATACGATAGTTTCTTCTTGAAGATGTTGGCCTATGAGCTTCACTCGATGAGGAGAAGCCTAATCGTCTTGCAGGATAAATGTCTCCCCTATTGAACTTGCATGCAGACAAACATAAGGGCCAATACCTTGTCTCTATATGATGCAGCAAACATGTTCCACTAGAAAGCATATAAAGGTTGGTGTATCCATCCAATAAGATGCCTCTTTAAACCATCGCATTACCTCCACTATAAGTGTCCCTTTTATGGATATCAGAAGGATGCTAATGTGTCCCTGGTTCTCTCCAGATCAGAGCACACCTGGAATCCTTTGGAATAAATTGAGACTCGTCTGTAAACAATACTGACCCCCCCATTAGTCTTGGGTCCACTGAGATGGAACCCGATCCATTTCAAATGTTCTCTCCTGTGACATGGACATGCAGACTACTGGTCAACTAGCATACAGACCACCTTCGTGAAGCTTGCTGCATACACCAAAAACAGACAGTAGTGTTCCTGAATGTGGCGCAAAGTCAGACTATACCTGATTCAGAGTAACACTCCTGTTTCAATGACAGATAAGTAAAGATATCAGTCACCCACTGCAGCAGAAGTCTATCACCTACCTTCACTATATCTCTGAGAAGCTGTTTGTGACTGTTTGAACTAGTTCCACAGAACTGATTCACAAACCATGGAAGGACTCACGTGCAACCATCTGGCTACTTCTGCCTGACTTTGGCCAGCTTTTAGTCTTACAAGGACTTGCCACCTGAAGTCACTGATTAAATTATGTCTTGCAACTATATCCAAGAATTTTGCTATCATGAAATGTCTTGTTCTCACTCTAGACATGAAATGGAAAAACCACTGTACAATGCCCATTTTTATGCCAAAACTCTGGTTATTATGTATGATAACCAGATGCAGCATCACTTTTTACATAATATGAATGACTTTCATATGTGTTTTTCTTTTTCCCCTCAACTAGTTATTGTGATTTTTCTCTTCCTTTATTTATGGAAATAGTGCATGAACAAAATGCCAATATAGATGCTATAAATACATAATTATAGCATCTATATTTGCATTTTGTTTATATTTATTTATTCCAATAATATTTTTTTACATTGAGCAAAATTACATTGATAATCAATAATATCTACTTTAACGTGGCTATATTTTCTACACAAATCATGTGTTGAGATGGGAGTTCTTGAAATTTCAACAATAAAAACAGACAAGAACTGTATTTATAGCATTAAATGCAACTTTAGTTTCTTAAAATACTAAATTTAAATGGACTGATACACACCCACTCCTGTAAAGATCTCAGTGCTGACACTTGGTACCTTATTACATTTTAGATTAAATACCATAATTACACTATTCTAAGAAAATAAAGTTATCATCAAATTCCTGATATGTATCCTCAAGAGGTGTACAAGAATATGTTGCTCCAAATTAATCTGCTATCCATCAAGACTTTAACATTATCAGATTTTCAATTTCTGTCCTTTAAGGTACTTTTTGCTGTATCACTCCATTTACATCCTGGTCTTCCTCTGGGACTTTTTCCTGCCAATCTGGCAAAGAACACTTGCTTTGCTAATCTTTCCATTCTCAGTACCACCAGAGATTAGCTCTACTAACATACTCCTGAATGCTAACAATGGCAAGTTCTTTCCTAATATCCTCATTTTTAATGTGATGCTACCATTGATGCCATCTGTTCACTTCACTAATCTTTCTCAGAAATCTCTAGTCTTTGATCGAGTGTTATTTCTAATCCAGCTCTCAGATCCATAAGTTAAAATTGATTTGAACACTGTCTTGTATACAGTTATTTTAGTGTTTTTGCTAATTTCTTTCTTATTCTATATAAACTTATTCAGTTGACTTCTAACCATACCAGCTTTGCTAATTCTATTGTTGATTTCCTTATTTAATTAACCATCTTCACTAAAAATTGTGCCTAAATAGTTGAAATGTTTCACTAGTTCCATAGGTTCCCCATTCAGGACACATTTGATGTTTTCAATATTTCCACCTATTTTCATTGTCTTTGTCTTTTTTTATTGCTGATATTCATACCAAATTTATTATAACAGTTATTCAATTTACTCAGGGAATCTTGCAGATTCATACTGGCATACTGGATTTATTCAGAGTAAATTATCTCCACCGTTAGTCAATAATGACTAACAGTGGAGATAACATGCATCCTTGTCACACATCTGATTTAAACATCAAACCAACTTCCTGTACTTCCTTCGATTCTAATTGCCTTACAGCTTAAATAGAAACTATGATATAATGTCCCATTTACATCATATAACTAGCAATTTGAAGATCTTTCCTCTTGGCATCTTGTCATATGCCTTTTCCAGATCTGCAAATCTTAAATGCAATCCTTCTTATATTCCCTTGATTTCTCAACAATTTGTCTTAAAGTGAAAATCTGATCCTGACGACCTCTATTTGGCATGAATCCAGCTTGTTCTTCACTAAACTTTCCTTCCACAATTCTCTGTTTTTACTTCCCTTTTTATAGATCACTACAATGAGACCTCTGCTCCAATAATCCAGAATTCGACCTTTTGACCAAGCCTTCTGAATTATGCAATGCAGCCACACTAAAACTTTTGTACTTCCATATTTGGGCATTTCTGACCGAATTTCACATACTCCAGCTGCCTTTCCACATTTCAGATATTTGATGACTTTTTCTACTTCAATTATGGATATGCATTCTTTTGAGAGTTTTCTACAGCTGTGCTGACACCGCTTGTTTCATTTAGCAGTCTTTCAAAGTAATTACTCCAGACATCTAGAATATCTTTATCTTCAGTTTTCTTGTCACCTTTATATCATCTCTGATTCCTTTTACAGTTTCTTTCCTCCATTTCTAAGCTTTTTCAATAACTTCCAGAATATTTTGCACTTTCTTGATATTTATTTTCTATGTTCTTACCAAAGTCTTTCTATGACTTTTGCTTAGCTACTTTTACACAGTGCTTCCATTAAAAAATTGAATGCAGTGAATCTACATTGTTGAATACAAAGAAGACAGTCAAGCAATATTTTGTTACCAGGAATATTCAAGTAAATTCAAAAACAAAGTGACAGTTCATTGTTAGAAATGATACAAAATCACATTAAACTGAATACACTACAATTATTTAGCTTTTAATTGTCTCTAAGTGATGACTGTTTTTGATCTAATACTTAAATATCAAAGTGAAACATAGAAGTAGTTAAGATGCGGAATCCAAAGTGATTCTGCAAAGGGCATATAACAAAGGTCGTAAAGATGCAGCATAATATTGCCTTGATAAAAGTACACTTACAAGAAAACATAAGAATATAAGAATGAGTTTATCAGGTGACACCTGAACAGCTGTGTACAAAATATTCATGAGTGAACTCAGTGAGCTGACTTCATAAATTCCAAGGAGTTATTCACCAACTCACCACCTTTTTAGTCATTCAGTTGAGTAAAACTCAATAACTGATCGTGTGTTACAACTTGAGTGCTGGGAGAAATTCATGACAGAAGCTTAATGGAGTGAAACAGCACTGAGAAAAGATTAAAAATAATAATGTCTATAATTATTTGGAAATAATTATAGACATCATCAGAGAGTAAATATGAGACTTGTAACTTACACATAAAAGCCCCACAAAATTAAGTAAAACATGAAAGAAAAGACTAGAGTCCTAACTTGATGGGGAACCTTCTGTGGGCACCTGTTGGTGGCCTAGGATTCCAAAAATAATCTTTCTCTTCTGAATTTACTGCAATGGAGCATGGTGGTCTTTTTCCAATTGTTTCTATGAAATGTATCTAAAGCATGATCGACAAGGCCCGACTGCAGATTTATTTTTTCAGTTCTTTCAAGTGAATGTTGGCTGATCTTCCTGTCTATCCATAGTAGGCCAATTTGCAAGAACATGGTACTTTATATATTACAGGCACGCGCGCGCGCGCACACACACACACACGCACGTGCATGCACACACGCGCGCACACACACACACACACACAGGGGGGGGGAGCTGATTTTCAGTAGAACATATAAGGGTAGCAAGCTTTCAATGGGGTTTGAAAGCAATGCAGATATTGTATTTCTTTAACATTCTTGCTATTTTTTTTTTTTTTGAAGTGCCTCAGACACGGGATGTTGATAGCATTACTGAAATCTTCTTTCTGAAGAAGGTCGAGGATTGGGGTAAGGACTAATTATTTTTTTGATACTGTGGGAACTAGCCATTAGATAAGGTGTTGTGTATATGATTAAGTTCTGCTGTAAAAGAAGACTGATTGAAACAAAGGTTATAGACTCTTTTGGTTAGTTTTTTAATGATACTATATTTTGGAGGGGGGGGGGGGGGAAGATTGTGAGTGTGTCTGCCTATGTGGGTGGGCTTACTATACACTGAAAAGGACAGGTAATAGGTAAGTGCATTACTAAGGCATCTAGAAATGTTAAACTATTATTCATTTTTTTCCCATGGTAAAATGGAAAAATGCTATTAGAGAATATGGAAAAGAACTGTTTGACTCTGATCGCACAGACGCACCAGATATACAAAATATGGATTGTGAACCAATTACATATAAAGAAATAGAATACTGTTCTGTCGGAAAAAGGGCTGACTCACTATTCGTAAGCCATTTTGTTTCCAACCCAACACAGAGACAATGAAGACCTAAGGATAAGGACATGCTTATACTTCCAAGGAAAGGGCTAAGGGAGTATTGTATATATATTCGCTCAAAGACATATCAACTCGACTGAGATTGTTAATATTAAATAAACTAAGGAAATGTGTGTTTAGAACTAATATTGTTCCTGTAAACTAAGCAATGGAAAACTGTGTTTCAAGACCAAAATTGTTGTTATTAAATGTGCTTAAGAGATCTATGGTTTAGAACCATGTTAGAATAGTTCAGAGTTAAGGAGACCAATCAGCCGCAGCTAAGCATCTGACGTAGTCAACGAGAGAGAGAGGGTGCTCGGAAGGCAAATATAAGGCGGCGCGCGAGACTCGAACGCTCTCTTGGTTTTTTGTTCCTGTGTTCCCGTCCAATCCTGGATAGCTGAGGAAGCTTGTCGCTGGTGCCCAGCAACAATCTCCCAGTTGCTGTTGTACCGAGTCGAATAGAGCTACCTAAGGAATGAAGTCCGAATTTCAGTAAAGAGCCGTTGGTGAACCACGGCTCTTTACTGAAATTGGGGCAACCTTCGAAGAAAGTCTAAGTAAATCGCAGAGATAGAAACACGTGGCTAGGAATTACAGAAGTCCTGCCATATCAGAAGTGAAAGTGTGGGAGAAGTCACGGAAACTCCTTGAACTAAGACAAGATGGTAATGTACAACCTTTTCATACATAATATAGAATTGTAAACATACACATTAACTTACCCATAGTGCCTTAAATGACTGTTTGGACTAATTGTTTCTGTCAAGTAAGTTGGTGCCATTCCAAGCTTGTGCTGATAAGGGAACCTAACCTTTGAACTGTTTGTCTGGAAGAAACTATTTGCTGTAGTGTTAGATATTAGCCTGATTATCACTAAAAATGTGGGGGATAGAGATTTTGCAGAACTAGAATTTGTTTTCAATGTTACAATATAAGTTAGAATGAGTTTGATATGCCATGTATAAAGTTTATGTCTAATTGTGCTTAGAAAGTGAGCAGTGAGTAACCCTGTAAAGATAAGTCGAGTCTGAGCTTAATAATATGACAGAGATATAGGATTGTATTACTGGAGCATAAAGATTGAAATTTTGGATATCTTAATCTAAAGGGGGGGGGGGGGGAGTTCAGACTCTCAATTTAATACAAAGAAGGTAACTTAGCATTGAAATTATTACTTAAAATGTATCCATGTTTGTGTTTTAATAAATGTATTCTTTTATACCAAACTTCATGAGTTCTGTTGTACTGAGACTGAATGACCACTTATAAAACTTTTCGGACCTGTGTGAGTGAAGGGGGAAGCAATTCGTGTAAGAAAGAAAAGAGAGGAACCATGACTGCACATCACGTGATCCCTAATAAATTAATGTTGTTTATTTGAGTATCAGAATTTAGTTGCCGGCTGGCACAGTCATTCAAAAAAATATAAATTTGTTGGCAATGAAATAAACGATATGCATGAGAGATAATTGAACCTTAGAATACAATAAGAGATAAGAATAAAAGGAAAAGACTCGACACGGAGACATAACAATACGTTCTAAGTCAAATGAAAACAGGTAAAACACCAGGCCCTGACCAGATTCCTATCAAATTGTTAAAGAAAGTAAAAAAACACACTTAATGACCTAAAGTTTATCTTAAATAACATCTATGTTACAGGATACATCCCTGATGATCCAAGGAAATCCATCTTTGTCACTATTCCCAAAATTTCAAGAACTTTTGAATGTTCAGAATATAGACTAATAAGTTTAACAATGTTAAGTTCTGAATGAAACTGAAACTGTATTAATTTATATTTTCTTCAGAACTTAACATGCATCTTCCATTTTGGCAAATACTGATATATCAGGCGGATAAAATTGCTTGTAAATTACCAGAAACGTTAATAATTTAAGAATCCTTTTACTTATCCAAAGTGTTGTAATGTATTTACTGTGAATAGTCCATTGTTTAAACTTTGCTAAATTTGTATAAATACTTGTATGTTACTGAGAGAAGGCTAATCAGATTAAGTACCGATAGCCAGGAGCAAAACATGTACGCACCAAGTACACATGCACTGTGGAAAGAGAACACATAACCCCCCAACCACCGAAGAGCTTGCTAGAGCAGATTGTGGCACTAGGTGCTGGGAGATGTAAGATGACGTGAGCAAAGAGGGAGAGGTTTAATGACGTAGTAAGGAAGTGTTGGGCATGGAATTTAAAAAGCGAAGCAGCGCCAGCTCAGAGCCTTTTTCGCTAGTTTTTCTTTAGTCGTCCTCTTCACTTATCGATGTGCGTCCTCGTTCCTTGGAGGGATCGTCAAAGCAGAGATCGTAGGAGAATGCCAAGAAATCCTTGGAAATTGCTGGTTAAGGATTTGCCCAGCGAAACTGAGTTCCTGTTTACCGCAGAGACAGCTAAGCCTTGCCGAGCCTGATGAATAGTGAACAGCGAGCACGTGTCTTCATCGCCGGAGATATATCCAGTCTGGATCATTCAGTGGGGTAATGCAGACCAAGCAGAACAGAAGGTGGACCTGGAGGTGATGTTATATCGAGATATGTATGATGTTCTAGCAGTTACCCAGCAATTGGTAAAGTAGAAACTTTAATCTGTTTAAAGAATGTATAAAGGAAGAAAGACTGTAAATTTTAGTTGGACATTAAGTTTAAAGGGTTGTGATTTTTTGCAAGGACTTGAGAGATATGGTTTAAGAGAGCAGTGTAACTCTGAGACATGAATGAAGAAATTAGGGTTAAATTAATGTCTATGAATGAAGAATCTTTAGTATTATGGAGTTTTAGCTTATGATCTACCTTTGATAGAATGTTTTAACTGTACTGATATTTATACATGCTAAGAGAGAATAAGAAGTGTTAGATAATTATGTTTTTATTGAAATTGATATTGAAGCTAGCATGTGCCAAAGTTCATTTATGATGTGTAATCTGTCTACAGTGTAAATAAATGTTTTCTTTAGATTCAATAGTTGACTTGCCTGATATCATTTTCTATTGCACTGCTCATAAATAATTGAACCACGGTGGGAGGTAATTTATAAGGGAGGCTCTGACTGCAAACTAAGTTAGAGATAGATGAGATTTGAACTACTTTATATAGATTAAGAAATTAGGGATAGTGTGCTATGCTAAGTTCTAGTTCTTTGATTTTTCATTGTTCAAAAATCTAGGATTCAGGGTGGGCAGTATAATATAAATTTTCCCTGAATCCGAAGAGAGAACCAGCACCAGTACAGAAACAAAGGAATTGCCATTGTCCATTGGGAATCTCTTTGTCTTCTACCCACGTGCAATATCCTTAAAGTTGATAACGGCCCAAGGTAAATGTTAAGACTGCATAAATTAAGGAGTTAATCAGGTATAGTTAAGGTTATAACAGAAAGTGTTGAATTAAGAAATTATTAATGATATAGACATGAAGTAAACATTATAAGTAAAGTAAGAAGAAATACAAGGAAGTAACGACGTAACAATGGCCCAGTCGGCACATCACGTATATAACATATTTAACAAGCCATGTTACAAAATTACTATTGAGAATAATCCTAGAAAGAATAAAAGGCACTTTGTCAGCAGAAAAAGAAGACACTCAATCAGGTTTTCAAAAATACAAAGGTACAAGAGATTTGTTTCAAATTTTCAATTTGAAAACATTATGTGAAAGAAGCCTTGATAACCAGAAAAGCATATATCTTTGTTTTATTGATTACACCAAAGCATTTGATTCAATAGATCACAAGAAATTAATACACATCCTACAGAATAATGGGTTAAAAGGAAAAGATCTACGTATAATTACAAATATATACTGGAATCAAATGGCCTCAATATGATATAAACATGCATATTATGACAACTTTGAAATCAAAAAAGGAGTAACACAAGGATGTGTCTTATCACCCTTACTGTACAATATATATAGTGAGCAAGTTTTTAAAAATATTCCAGAACTGAAGGTTCCTACCCCCGACTTTTAAAAAAGTCGGGGGTAGGAACTTCAACAACTTCAGGTATGCAGATGACAGAGTCCTTATAGCTGAATCTGAAGATGATCTTCAAAAATTAGTCACAGAAATTTACCACAGAAGCTTAGACATGGGATTAATTATTAACATAAAGAAAACAAAGTGCATAATTATATCAAAAGAACCAATAAATAAGAAACTAAACATAACAGTTAATAAAAAGAAAATTGAACAGGCTCAGTCTTTTATATATTTGGGACAAATGTTTACAGACAAAGGAAATTCCCTTAAAAAAATAAAAAGAAGAATAGAGATAGCAAGAAAAGCCTTTATTGATATGAAAACCGTTCTAACATCCAGAGACATTAATATAGACACAAGAAAAAGATTAATAAAATGCTATATCTGGTCAAGCCTTCTCTACAACAGTGAAACTTGGACTCTAAATAAAGAAGCAGAGAAAAAAATTAGAAGCTTTTGAAATGTGGACCATCAGAAGAATGTTGAAAATACCATGGACAGAGAAAATGAAAAACGAAGATGTTTTAAAGAATGCAAAAATGAAAAGAACATTAATGAAAACAATTAAAGAATGAAAACTTAAATATTTTGGACATCTAACTAAACAAGAAGGCATCCAGAAATCAATATTAGAAGGGAAACTGGATGGAAAAAGAGGGAGGGGTAGACCCAGGAGAATGTGGTTTGAAGACATTAAGGACTGGACTGGCTTGAAGTACTATAAATGTTCCAGAGCAGCAAAAGAAAGAAAAAAGTTCCATGACATGGTTGCCAACCTCCTTCTAGAGGATGATACTTGAAGAAGAAGAAGAAACTGGATTCTACGGTGAAAATTATTGGGAGAATTAAAGATTATCTTTATTTCTTTCTGAGTGTGCTATTTCACTCCATTAAGCCGTTAACGTAAATTTCTCCCAGCACTTAAGCCTTAACATGTTATGATACGTTAAGGCTTATGATTATTCATGGTGAAGGTATAGTGTGCAAGGCAAAGCATTATGGTAAGTTCAAACTTCAAATGCCTAGAAAATTAAACAGGCTGGTCTTTCTTAAAAGATGTTGGGATACATAAAAAGAAATATTACCAAACTGCATGAAACTTAAAGTCAAGTTAAAATCTAAAAGGGCTCTAAGTATCTAAAAGCATGCCAGTTTTACTCTGCTATGCATCATCGCTGCTACTAATGTAGCCATCAGCTCACTGAAGTTGGAGTTCTCAGCTATTTTGAACACTGAACTCTGTACCATCCTACTTGATAATTCAGAAGCCTCTGCTCAGAAAGAATTCTTAAAAATAAACACACCAAAAAGTATAAGTATTTATTCTAAACCCATACCTAAAGTTTTACCTCTTCATACAGTACTTAACATATTGTCAAAAAGGTTTAGTGATGCTGCCTTCAGTGCCCTTAGTCTTGGCCATAATTTTGCTGTTGCTCTCAAGCAAGTACCAGCAACAGGCTGGTACTTGCTCAACATCGAATGAAGTATCCATAACTTAACTGCAGAAATAGCTAACAACATTAGGCTTGATGTCACCAGTATTCTTTCTCAATCTTTGCCTGCTAAAAGAAATCTAACATCTTACAAACTCAGTACCCCTCAAGAAACTATGCAAAGATTGCAGTATAGTCATCACCGTAGCTGATAAGGGGAGTGCCACTGTTATTCTTAATACCAGTGAATACAATCAAGAAATAAGCATCATTCTCAGAGACTTATAAACCTTTAGATTATGATCCCACCAAATCTCAAATCAAAAAATTGAAAATCTGCTCAAAAAAAAAAAAAAAAGTCTCTTCCTGGCATCCTTTAGCAAGCATATCCCATCATATCACAAAGCACAACTACCACTCTTGTGGCAGAAGAACTCATACAGTGTTTAATTCAGACAGTTAAGATGAGTTGTGGTTGTTGTGACAGAGATTTGGGGATTCAATCCAAAACAGAACATAAGTCTGGATGTCTGCAGGTGATGATGCACATAATTAAGGTTAGTGTCTATACCATGAATGCTGGTGAAGGAGATATGGCAGGATTTTTTTTTTTGCAAGATTTTTTTAATTGAAATTTTTTTGGGAGAAGGGGATTATTTGTGAGGTTATTATTTTTATTTTTTTAATATTTATTTATTTAATTTTATTATTATTTAACTGCAGTGAAAGCATATTTATTTAGGTTTACTCTCACGGGATGGCTCAGTTAAGTAAGTTTGAGCACGGTTAGTAGTTAGAAGGGGACCAATCGTTCGATGCCGTTGGCACAATCTCCCTTGATGAGTCTTTGGACTCCCTGGAGGCGTCTAATAATAATAATAATAATAATTATTATTATTATTTTGCAGATGAATTTACTTCCTAAAGATCAATGTGAAACATGGAATTTATTTTCTAAAACTTCATTTTTGAGCTATTACTTTATTTTAGTAGTAAGACTTATACGTTGGTTAGACATAACTGGTAATTAGTTTACGGAATTAACAACGCATATAAAGTATATTAATTAAAGGTAACTTTAATGAATAACTTCTATATTTCGGCAATGTCACATTGCCATCTTCAGGAACATAAAGATATGGTATGTGCACTCAGGAACTAACACAAAGCAAATGAGGAAGAAAGCAAGAAACTAATATTGTTCCTAAAGTCCTAATGGTGCCCTCTTGCGGGCTAATTTGGTAGTCTTGGCAGTTGGGCTGAAGTTCTCATAATGAAAGTCTCCCAAATTTGGGGCAGTTTCATGCACCCAAATTTGTTGAGGTTAGGAATGTTTTTTAGAGCTGCTGAAGATTCTTTGAATAATCTTTCGTATTTAAACTTGCTGTGATGGATTATTTTTGTTTTCTTCCAACGAATTTTATGGTGGGTATCTCAGGCATGGTCTGCCAGCCCAGAGTGGCTGTACTGGTGAAACCGGATGTAGTCTTGGTGTTCTGAAATCCTGATATTTGTTGTTCTGCCTGTTTGGCCAAAGTAGGACAATTTGCAGCTGCAAGGGACCTGGTATACACCAGGTAGGTCTAGGGGAAGTGGTTGGTCTTTGGTAGAGCGGATAAGGGATGCCAACTTTTTATATGGTCTGTAACAGGAAGTAAGGTCATATTTTTTGAGGATATTGGTTATTTTTTCAGAGGTGCACTGGATGTAGGGATGGTGATAGACTTGGTGTAATCTTTATTGTGGAGGGGGGGGATGGGAGTTGTGGTTCACAGGTTTTAGTATTTTTTGGATTTTTTTGGGGTTATAGCCATTGGCTAAGAAAGTGTTGAGGATGTGGTTTAGTTCAATAGTCAGGGCCTTGTCATCTGAGCAGATTAATTTTGCCCTGTTATATAGTGTTTTTATCACCCCATATTGTTGTGAGGGGGGGGGGGGGATTGCTGGTGAATGTATCTGCCAGTGTGGGTGGGTTTTCTGTAAACAGAGAAAACCAAAGATCCGTCAAGCTGGCGGGTGATTAAAGTGTCTAGGAAGGGGAGGGTGTTGTTTTCCTCTTTTTCTAAGGTGAACTGGACTCTGGGATGTTGGTTGTTTAAGTGGGTTAGGAAGGAGTGGAGTGTGTCTGAGCCATGTGGCCAAATAGCAAACACATCATCCACATAACGAAGCCAAATAGTGGGTTTTTGTGGGGCGGAGTTTAAGGCTTTCTCTTCAAATGTCTCCATAAAGAAATTGGCCAAGGGTGGGGAAAGTGGTGAACCCATGGCTGTCCCCTCTATCTGTTTGTAGAACTTTCCTTGCCAAACGAAATAGCCTGAGTTCATTGTGAACTGAAATAGGCCTGAGATATCGGGAGGAAACTTGGCCTGGATGACCTCAAGGGTTTCTTTGAGTGGGACATTAGTGAATAGGGAGGAGACGTCAAAACTGACCATTATGTCAGTGTGTTGGAGTGTGAGGTTTTCTATACTGGCTTTAAAGTGGGCCGAGTTTTTTATGTGTGATGGTATGTTGCCAGTGTAGTGTGCGAGCGTTTTGGCTAAATGTTTGGCTAATTTATATGTGGGGGAATCAATGCCATCCACTATGGGACGCAATGGCACATTTTGTTTATGTATTTTTGGGAGTCCATATAATCAGGGGGGGGTTAGAGTTATAAGGTTTAAGTTTGTTGGTGACTTCCACAGGCCAAGAAGTGACTTTCTTAAGGAGTCTGTGGATAGTTCTAATCTAAGAGCTGGTCGGATTATATTCAATGGGGAGGTAAGTAGTACGGTCTCGTACTAAAGAATTTAGCTTACCTTTGTAGTCTTTTTGATTGAGGAACACAGTGGCGCTTCCCTTATCAGTTTTGGTGATTACTATTTTTTTGTTGTTTTTCAATTCTTGTAGGGCTGTATATTCGTTTTTGGATAAGTTGGATTTTGGAGGTTTGGCTTTAGTGAGAACACTTACTTACCTCCCGATTGAATATAATCCGACCAGCTCTCAGAGTAGAACTATCCACAGACTCCTTAAGAAAGTCACTTCTTGGCCTGTGGAAGTCACCAACAAACTTAAACCTTATAACTCCAGACCCCCCCCGATTATATGGACTCCCAAAAATACATAAACAAAGTGTGCCATTGCGTCCCATAGTGGATGGCATTGATTCCCCCACATATAAATTAGCCAAACATTTAGCCAAAACGCACACACACTACACTGGCAACACACCATCACACATAAAAAACTCGGCCCACTTTAAAGCCAGTATAGAAAACCTCACACTCCAACACACTGACATAATGGTTAGTTTTGACGTCTCCTCCCTATTCACTAATGTCTCACTCAAAGAAACCCTTGATGTCATCCAAGCCAAGTTTCCTCCCGATATCTCAGCCCTATTTCAGTTCACAATGAACTCAGGCTATTTCTTTTGGCAAGGAAAGTTCTACAAACAGATAGAGGGGACAGCCATGGGTTCACCACTTTCCCCACCCTTGGCCAATTTCTTTATGGAGACATTTGACGAGAAAGCCTTAAACTCCGCCCCACAAAAACCCACTATTTGGCTTCGTTATGTGGATGATATGTTTGCTATTTGGCCACATGGCTCAGACACACTCCACTCCTTCCTAACACACTTAAACAACCAACATCCCAGAGTCCAGTTCACCTTAGAAAAAGAGGAAAACAACACCCTCCCCTTCCTAGACACTTTAATCACCCGCCAGCCTGATGGATCTTTGGTTTTCTCTGTTTACAGAAAACCCACCCACACTGGCAGATACATTCACCAGCAATCCCACCACCCACCTCACAACAATATGGGATGATAAAAACACTATATAACAGGGCAAAATTAATCTGCTCAGATGACAAGGCCCTGACTATTGAACTAAACCACATCCTCAACACTTTCTTAGCCAATGGCTATAACCCCAAAAAAATCCAAAAAATACTAAAACCTGTGAACCACAACTCCCATCCCCCCCTCCACAATAAAGATTACACCAAGTCTATCACCATCCCCTACATCCAGGGCACCTCTGAAAAAATAATCAATATCCTCAAAAAATAATCAATATCCTCAAAAAATATGACCTTACTTCCTGTTACAGACCATATAAAAATTGGCATCCCTTATCCGCTCTACCAAAGACCAACCACTTCCCCTAGACCTACCTGGTGTATACCAGGTCCCTTGCAGCTGCAAATTGTCCTACTTTGGCCAAACAGGCAGAACAACAAATATCAGGATTTCAGAACACCAAGACTACATCCGGTTTCACCAGTACAGCCGCTCTGGGCTGGCAGACCATGCCTTAGATACCCACCATAAAATTCGTTGGAAGAAAACAAAAATAATCCATCACAGCAAGTTTAAATACGAAAGATTATTCAAAGAATCTTCAGAAGCTCTAAAAAACATTCCTAACCTCAACAAATTTGGGTGCATGAAACTGCCCCAAATTTGGGAGACTTTCATTATGAGAACTTCAGCCCAACTGCCAAGACTACCAAATTAGCCCGCAAGAGGGCACCATTAGGACTTTAGGAACAATATTAGTTTCTTGCTTTCTTCCTCATTTGCTTTGTGTTAGTTTCTGAGTGCACATACCATATCTTTATGTTCCTGAAGATGGCAATGTGACATTGCCGAAATATAGAAGTTATTCATTAAAGTTACCTTTAATTAATATACTTTATAAGCGTTGTTAATTCCGTAAACTAATTACCAGTTATTACTTTATTTGTTAAACCTATTAGAGTAAAACAAGTTTTTCTTACAGCAGTTATGATTTTCAGTATGTTGAAAATAATAAGAAAAAAGATGCACTGAAGTAAGTTCTCGACATGTAGTCAATTCGTTCCAGCAGTTTCTGCAAGCTGAAAATCCAAGTAAATCAAATTGTGCTTACATACAATACATTTTTGACATGTGTTCAGTTCAAAGGATGATTAAAGCTTCAAGGTTGTGTTTATGAAAAGAAAACTGAGAAAATGAAAGTTTATTCAAAATATTATAAACTTTGGTAACTCAAATGCCAAAAGGTATATTCTCATAAGTTCTCTGGTAAATTTTTAAAACTTCAAGTATCTTTCTATATTGGGTATATATTATATACAAATATAATATATACACAGTGTGCCCGCATTAAGTAATGAGACAACAATTATTATATCAAAGCAAAGAATGATATTTGGAATTATCAATTACACAAATGCAAAATAATCTCCCTCCAACTCCATACAACATTTCCTTCTGTTGTACAGGTGTTTGAAAACAAAGTGGTAGTCCTGCACAGGAACTTCCTTCAGTCTCTGGGTCACATAGCGTTGGATGTCCTCAATGAAATGGTGGAGTGGGGAGGGGAGATGTTTAATCACACAGATCGACTATGAAGACAGAAACTGCTTAATAGGCAACACACAGTGCACTAGCGTGATGTCATGTAACAAACACCAATTGTCGTTGTGGAAAAGTTCTTTCCTGACAAGTCGCATGCAGGTGTACAGAGTTATCCAAATGCATGGTGGATAATTCCACCGTGAATTTTTTTCAGCAGCATTGGAAAAACAATGACCATCATTTTCACATGTGATTTTTGCAACCTGACTTTCTTCTGCCGGGGAGAAGACGTTCTCTGCTCTGGCATTTTGTTTCCGGATCAAACTGAAAACACCAACTTTCATCACCTGCGATGAAAGTTGCAACACATTGTGATCTTGATCAACTGCATGGATGAAATTTTGACAACATGCAACCCAGTGCTCTTTCTGTTCATGTTGTCAATGTGTACAGTACAAACCGTGAACAAATCTTCCTCTTGCTCAAATCTCTTTCTAAGATTAATCTGGCCATTTCCTTACTGACAATACAGCGAGTAACCTAGTGGTTATCTGCCTATAGTGGGCAACAATTTCTCCATCTTTTACTACATTTTCATTTCTCCATGAAGAAACTGGCCATCTACAGTGTGGTTCATCCTCCAGGGACTCCCTCCTGTCTATTGAAAACCAGCAGAAAGTTTATGCTGATGACAGTCTGAGCCATGCATGCATTGTTCCGACATCTCAATCATCATAAATCAGTTCATAGCACGTAATAACATGTTGGGTTTTCTCTTTTTTTCATTTCTTCTTCTACTAATATGCCTCTTTTCTTGAAGATGATTGAGGATTACACTGACTGAACTTTCCACATGTTGCATAATGCAAACTTTATCATCGATAATAGTTCTAATACTATTCATTCATTTCAAAAACATGGAAAAATGTCAACAAACTTATTACCCTTTTAACACTGTTTAATAATTTCTACTCTTAGTCTCCATATTTACCATATTTATATAGAGACTCTTCTTATCATTGTTAACACAAGTATTTGTTCTGGTCACTTTTAAATATGTTTCTGAGACAAATTACAATAGTACCTACCTAGGTTCACTACAAGACAACTTGTAAAAGGCAGAAAAAACAAAATGGCATTGACGTTATCAACTGTGTATCAACTAACTATGAAGGCCATGTATTATATTAAAACAGAGAATATTATAGATCCAGCGATATTTTAATTTTTAATTAAAATATTTTATTATATTTTCCAGAAGCCAGTATGCCCATCATCAAACAAAGGCAATCCAATGCTGAAAGCTATACTCTCACAAGTTCTCTGGTAAATTTTCAAAACTTTAAGTGTCTTGCTATATTGGGCTATAAAATATGAATGGATCTATAATAACCTCCATTGTAATATCTTAGATATGCCAAATCAAAGTCTTTCAGCTTTATATTTTAGTTGTCTATTATGTTCACAAAATAGTGGTTGATAGATGGCATTGCTAGTCATAATTTAAAACTACAAATCCACATAAGTCGAGGACTTACTGTATAACATTTCATGCTGTTAACAAAAATAAGACCTGTAGCAGAATAGCTTTTTTTTTTTTCACTCATAATGCATTATTACACATTACACTATATACTCAGGATATACCTACTGCATAAACAGAGAAAGTTACACTTACCTGAGTCTGCATCATCTGACTATGTGGTGGAGGGGGCTGAGGATGGGGGGACGGCTGAGACACTGGCTGCTGAGGTGGTGAGGGCCGCATATGAGAGTTCTACAAAAAGAACAAAAAAAAATATGTTTAGTTCTATACTTTCCATTACAGATGAACTAATCAAACTGTCCATGGGATCCACACATTATTCTTGCATATGTTATTCCGCTTCTTTCCTTTTCTCATCCATCCCTTAGAATGGGTTGAGTCCCCTAATGAGAGGTTTACAACAAATTAATGCAGCCGGCTCATCACACTCCTCTGCTGGATCACCCAAGGGCAAGTATTCATGGTGTAGATCCGTGCGTGTTCACAGGGCCAGTTTGCCTGTTCTGAGGAATGAAAAACGTGAGTTTCCAGGTGAAAAAACTCTCTATCTCCATATGAGACTGGCTAACTCGCCTTTAGTCAAAAGAGATCAGATAAAGGTTCCTATATCGATATACTGAATGAGCTATGGAGGCTCTTATTCTGCTTATATTATGTAATACAAGTAGCTCTTGCTTTAATTGTACATTTAACATATTTTATTAACCATGATGTATTAGTGAAGCTGCCAGTGAATAAAATACACTACATTATTATTTCACCCTTCCAACAGTCTATCATCTAGGATGATAAATCCAAAAATGACCTGAAATTACTGAATTTCAAAAGAGTCAACATGTCACTTGTATTGAAATTATGAAACTGGATGGCAGATACTCTTGAGGAGGAAACTCCCCCAAAACCAGCTAACTTAATACTGAAGATTTAAGGAACTAAGACACTGGTCATTTCAATCAACTCATAAGGAGTTGATTGAAAAATCAACTGCTTATGATTTGTAGCCTTCCTATACTCACTAGCTTATTATGCACTCTATCGGGGCTTTATTTGTTAGTTTCTCTCTTTCTATTAGTTCAACACAGAATGGAAGAGGCCATCCTTGAAGACTGTTAGTAAGGGAGTAAGGAGTCTATTCTTTGCATAGAGGTTGGTGAGTGGAATGTGTTGCCTAACAGTGTGGTGAATGCAGACATACTGAATGAGTTTAAAGCACAGTTTGAAGAGCTTTGTGTATAATAGTATGTTCCTCCCACAACGAGTCTTTCAAATTCACGCAGGCCAGGTGTTAACAAAAATAAATAAATAATATTAATAATAGCAACAAATTACAGGTAAAAGCCATATTTTCAAGCTATCATGATACTATTCCATCATACATTTGGCATCCCTTAGAAATTTGAGATGTCAAAGCTCAGACAGTCATAATTCAACATCTGTTGTAAAAACATGTTCTTATCTCCCACAAGCAAAATGTTTTGGATGGAACACGTTCAAAGAATGAAAACAGAAACATTACCAAAACAAGCCATTAGGAAAAAGAAAACCAGGACATCCTCTTAAATGATTCAACGATGACTTCTAAGGCTGGAACAGGTCATCTTAGGCTTAAATCCTTGATACGCATGATGATGATAAACAAGTTCTCATAGACAAGCTTATACATTCGTTATATATCACTAAATCACTTAAGGAATTGACAACGTAGATAAGAATATAAATGAAATTACACTTTAATAAATATTTCCGATATTTTGGCAACATCACATTGCCATCTTCAAAAGGAACTTACAAAAAAGGCAAGTGCACGTAAGCACTACAACACAGTAACTGAGAATGAAGTGATGAAGCTATTGTTCTCCTAAAAGTCCTGATGGTGCCCCCTAGCGGGCTATGTAGGTGTTCTTGGCTGTTGGGCTGCTGATGTAAGCCTCCCAAATGTTATGACCAAATCCAAAACTCTTGAACCTCTTGTTCCCTCTATTACATGTTGCCTAAGACATATATCCCTCAAGAATTCCAGAAATTCCATTCCCTTATTACTACATGCATTTTCCTCTTCCCAACTTATACTGCTGTAGTTAAAATCTCCCATAACAACCATTCTTCTTGCATTTGCCTACTCAACTGTCTAAACATTTTCTGCTCCCCACCCTCTGTGCTCCTTGGCTTGTAGCAGCATCCCACTAAATATCTTGTCTTGCCCACCTCTACCTCACACCATATGCTTTCAAAACCATTAGTGCCACTGCCTTCCAAATGCCTCCACACTTAGAGGACATAAGTCATCACTTATCATAAGCAGTACTCTATCACTCCGTTTTCTATATCTATATCTATCTTCCTCTCCTGCCAAAAAATGCTGTACCCTGCTACTTCTATTGCTGTTATTATATCATCTTACATCAACCACATCTCAAAAATCCTAATAATCTTTAGTCAGGCTGAAGCAATCAACATCACCAATTCATCTCCTTTGTTCTGGATACTCCTGGCATTAGTGTAAAGCATAAAAATGTCACTGCTTCTATATCTATCATTATCCCCTCCAGACTGCACTGGACTCAGTGTTACCTGATGTCATCCCCCTTCCCCCAAGAGGCCACCCCCTGCTATCCATCCTGGGAATTCTAGTTTCCCTGCACTGACTCGTTCAGAAAACAGCAATCTCTTCAGATGCCTACATCCTTCCTCATTCAGATGCAAGTGGTATCTCGCATACAGCTCCTTTCTGTCATCAAAATGCCCTCCAAACATCCACATATTCTAATCTTCTCTTCTGACACATCTGGCTATTATGCTATTCATTATTACTGCTCTTCTGCTCAGCTCGTCATTATCATACCTGGGTAACACACCCACCCACACAATCTTTCTGTGTTTTCTTTTGTACAACCTCAAGCATGAATCTCAGATCTCTTGCCACCCAATTTACATTGCCTCTCAAGTCAGTTGTACCGACCATCATTTCATCCCCGCTTAATTGCCATAGGCACACTTTCTATCATTCCTCCAGGCAAACACTCCTCTGGCATCCTATCTTGCACACCATGGATCATTGAGTCTCCAAACATCATACCTCTTACCACTCTGTTCCTTGATTGTTCACCTGCATCCCTCACTCGCTCCCTCTCCTACCCTTTCTCTCTGTGTTCCACTACTTACCTGCTGTCCTGGCATCACTCTATCACTGCTTACAGCACTCCCTTGCATTCTTCTCATTCCCTCTCTCTGACTGTTTCCATTCTCTCCTCTTCTATCATTCCCATAACACTCTCTCACTCCTACTCTGATTCGCCTTATCTCATCTTTCATACTTCTCGTCTCATTCCCAATACATTCCACCTCCTCTTTCAGCTCATCTCTCTCTCTCTCTCTCTCTGCAAGTTAGCCACTCTTGCTCGCATTCATCCTCCCAATCAAGACAATCTCCAAAAACTTCACAATCATTCAAGCCTTCCACACTCCACACTCTTATTTTTTCATTCATATTCTGCTCGTCATTCTCACCCTCTATCACACTACTCGCCTCTCTAGGTTGAGATATTCCCACTCCAGACGCAACGAGGTCGGTTATTGTAATATCTAACTCACTAAGTTCCTCCCATTGCCTACATCTTGCACTGTATGCATTCCCCCTTCTCTCATCTACATATCCAACTGCAGGAATGCATACATCTCACAAGCACTGCATGCCACAAAATCCTGTATTATGTTACACAAAATAGAGTTCCTAAATAGAGGAGGACTTGGCGACACGCCATTTGTAATTGGAGCTGTGGCTGCCGCCATCATTCAAAGTGCAGAGGAACTACTACAACTAGATGCTAAATACTAAACGCTCTACTGTAAGTTAATTTACTTGTGCTACACTATAAGTATAAACTATTTTTAACATATATTATTATTATTAATATGTGACACCTCCAAGGAGTCCAAAGACTCATCGAGGGAGAGTTTCGTTCGATGCCAACAGCATCGAACGATTAACCCCCTTCCAACTACTAACTGTGCTCAAGTTTGCTTAACTTTTTGTGAGCCATTAGTAGCAGAGGCTCTACCAGTCGACTAACACTACTAAAAAAATGTAGTGCAATTCGCAACAGAAGTCACACTATACACTGTTTAAAAAACACTTTTTTCTAGCATAGGCTCAAATCCACTGCCACATTCTTAAATTTTCTGTGGGCTACTGAAAAAAAAAAGTTTAGAAATGGTGGAAAGAGTGCTGTAAAAGGAGTCTGAAATGACCAGAGTGACATGAAAACTGAAGATAAAGATATTCTAGAAGTCTATGGATATAACTATCATGTTAGAGTAAAACTTTAGTTTAATATAATAACGAAAACATCATTAACATATCTAAGCCAAACTGTAGGTTTTAGAGTAAAGGAATCAAGAGCACGTTGCTCAAAAGCTTCCATATAAAAATTAGTAATTGGGGGGGGGGATAGCGGTAAGCCCATGGTCGTACCTTCTTTTTGTAGGTAAAATTTATTTTGCCACGCGAAGTAACCGGAACGTAGTACGTGGACAAAGAGAGCTGCAACATCAGGCAGAAATTTGTTCTGTAAAAGAAGAATTGTGTCATTGATTGGAACATTTGTGAAAAGGGCAGAAACGTCAAAACTGACTAATAAATTTTTATATGGAAGCTTTTAAGCAACGTGCTCTTGATTCCTTTACTCTAAAACCTACAGTTTGGCTTAGATACATTGACGATGTTTTCGTTATCTGGCTACACGGTTGCCAAACGTTAAACACATTCCTTAGCCACCTAAACAAGCAATGTGAGCGCATACAATTTACTATTGAAATTGAAAATCAGAACTCGCTCCCATTCCTGGATACGCTAGTCACATGTCTTCCCTCAGGCAGTCTATCCTTCACTGTTTACCACAAGCCTACACACACCAGCCAATATATACATGCTAACTCATATCACCACCCTTCACAAAAATCTGGAGTCATCAACACCCTCAAAAACAGAGCTATAACAATTTGCTCTAATGAACAAACTCTTAAACAAGAATTAAAAATTATTAGCAATACATTTATAAATAACGAATATAGCAAAAATACTATTAATAAAATTCTTCATAAAACTTCATCAAAAAGTAATATAAATTACAGTAAAACCATAACACTCCCATACATTAAAGGATTATCAGAAAAAATTAATAGAATCCTACATCATTATAATCTTAATGCCACTTTTAAACCACCTTTAAAATTAAAAAACATATTCAACACCTCTAAGGATCCTCTTTCCCCATTGGCACACCCTGGAGTTTATTGCATCTATTGCACCTGTAACTAACCTTATATTCGGGAAACTGGACGTACAATCCCTATCCATAAAAAAGAACACAAACGACACATTAAATATAATAATTTTGGTGATGCAGCCTCTCAGATCATGCTCTTAACACCCTACATCAAATTGATTAGAAAAGTACTTGTTCTTTCTTTACATCATACAAAAACCTGAACGGAAATTTAAAGAAGCCTGTGAAATTGTGATTAACCAGCCTAATCTTAATAATAATGGGGACTTAAAAATCCCAAGAATTTGGATTGCACTTAATTTCCAGCAAACCCTGACTATAGAACTCTTAGCATTTTTTCATTTTTTATTGGCCACTATCCATACCAGTTGCAATTTATATGTATACTCACATAAGTAATTTGATTTTCTGTTTATTTATTTATCTATTATTTCTGTATAAACATGTTACTTTCCAGCTTAATTTAACTTTGTAACCTAATAGATAATAATAACAGGAATCTAGCTTTGAAGTAGTGAGGTTTTTTTGTTTTTTTTTAGCACCAGAGGTCAGACAAATAGTTTTAATGGTTGATCAGTAACTTTAGCATACCGTGTAGATTGTAGTGCAGCTTGTTTCTTTGTATATATACATATACTCCAGAAGATGACCTTAACATGAAGGTCGAAACGTTGAGTGTATATTTTGGTTTATATTAAACTAAAGTTTTACTCTAACACAGTAGTTGTATCCATAAGTTTTATGTGTTCTGATCACCATGTAAGCATGAAAGAAAAAATATTCTAGAAGTCTGAGGTAATTACTTTGAAAGGTTACTAAATGAAACAAGCAGTGGCAACACAGTGGTAGAAAACACTCAACAGGAATGCAATAAGGAATACATATCAATACCCGAAATAGAAAAAAGCAATCAAAAACCTGAAATGGCAAAAGTAGTTCAAGTAGATATTAAATCAAAAATGCTCGAATATAGAGGTATAAAAGTTTTATGGTGGCTACAGAACATAATTCAGAAGGCATGGTCAGAGGGGACAAATTTCACATGATTAGAGTAAGGCTCTCATAGCATCTACCTACAGCAGAGAAAAAGGAAATAAAACAATGTGAAGATTACAGAGGAACTTTCCTACTGAGAGTTCTGTAAGATCTATACAAGTATACTTGAGAAAATATTAAGAAAAATTGGGGAAGGAAAGCTAGTAAAAGAACAAGTTGATTTGTTCAGACTAAGAAGAGGTTGTTAGGATCAGATTTTTTCATGTTAATCTCAGTGAGAAATCATGATAACATAACAAGGATCTTAGGCAAATTTTAGTGAAGATGGTAAGTTAAATATGGAAACAGACAACAAAATTAGAAAAGCTGGTTATGGTAGGAAGTCAAATGGATAAATTTATATCCAATAAGAGAGAAATTAACCAAACACTGAAAAGGGTATGGTGCAGAGCTGTAATTGATTAACAAACTATGTGCCACAGCAGTAACATTCTGTTATAGAAGGAAAAAGTTTTTTTCCCCTTCCATAATAGAAACTTTTAAGCACTGTGGTATTGAACTGCCAAAAATGTTTGCTATCATGTCTTTTAAGATCTCTGAACTGCACTTATTTCAGTTAAAATAATTTTAAATGATCATAACGGTAACAATTAACTGTGCATAATACAGTGTTCCAACCAATTTTAACTAATGGATCTGAGAGCTGGGATACAAATGAAATACTTGATCAAAAGCTAGAGACCAGAGATAGGAGAATTCTGAGAAATATAAGGGGAGTGAAACAGTTGGCATCAACAACAGAAAAATGAGGATATTAGGAAACAACTTGACTCAGGCAGTATGATAATTTAAACAGAATTGGAGAGGAAAGGTACCCCAAACAAGTGTTTTATCTCTTTTCTTTTTCTTTCTTTTTTTGCCAGGATAGCAGGAAAAAAAGACCGAGGAAGACCGGGATCTTAGGAAACTGAAATATACGAGATTTGTCAACATTGGAGTCCTGATAGACAAGATTAATTTGGAGGAAAACTGTCAACAATAGAAAGTTAGTCATGATGTAACCTTTTCATGTAGTACTATCATAATATCCTATACACTCCCTGAGGCTATATCAGGAATGATGATAACAGAAGAATTTTCGAATGAGTACCCATCCAGCTGGATCCTTGATATATATTCAGTAAAAGCAGATGAAGAAATTTGCACTGTGAACATAACATTTTGCTATATTTTCTGCTAGAAGGAAATCTAAAATAAGTAATGGGTATGATGCAGAGCTATAATTGATTAACAAGCTGTGTGCCACAGCAGTAACATTCTATTATGGAAGGGAAAAGTTTTTTCTTCCATAATAGAAACTTATAAGCACTGTGGTATTGAAATGCCAAAAATGTTTGCTATCAACTCAAAATAATATGCCTTTTAAGATCTCTAACCTGCACTTATTTCAGTTAAAATAATTTTAAATGATCATAACTGTAACAATTAAGCACAAGGGGTTTCAAACTCACTGAGATTCACATTTCATCAAGTATTAATCAAATGCCAAATTGGTAAGATTAAAAGAACTTCAACCTGATACTTAGAATAACAACAGCATAAAAATAAACAAGAAACAAAGAACTAATTAACCTCCCAACTGGCTGTGACATCTATAGATGTCCAGCTAAATTTGGATACGATTCTGTAACACCCATTGAATAACATGGATACGAGTACAATTTGGTCTCACTATTTCATCCACCTCGACTGGTAGGGAGGTTAAGATAAAAATGTTAAAGTGAAAAGCAAAAATTACAGTATGAAGTACTGTAAATATATTAAAAGTAGATTTGATTTTCATTTCAACTAAAATGAAAGAATCTGTTCCTTCTATGGTTAGCCATGCTAGACAATAAACCAGCTTAAATGACATGCAGGTTCTATAATTCTACAACTGACTCCTTGCTAATCTCAACCCATCTTTGGACACAGGCCACTAAAAGATTGGGAGAAACCCATGTTGTCACTCTTGCTATTTCAAAGACATTCAATTATGTCTGACACTGAGGCCTCCTGACTAAGCTACCATCTTAGTCAGGAGGCCTCAGTGTCAGCAATTACTAAAACCAAGCAATTAATACAGTCATTCTCCAATCAGTGGTTTGGCTGCTCTATATGTTTGATGATGTGTTTGATATTTGGCCACATGGTCCAGACACACTGGATAAATTACTTTATACTATACAACCACTGTATATACCACTTAATTCTAAAAAAAAAAAAATATTTTGTGCTATCCATGTTACAATTTCTGTTTTTAACTAAATGTAGCATATACAGTAGATTCTGGTTAATTGGGGCATCGATTAATCAGGGCAACCATTTATTTGGGACAAATATTGAAGAGAGCCTCCATAGCTCAGTCTGTATAGATGAAGCCCTTTGGTCGGAAAGACCTAGGTTTGATTCCAGTCAGTGATGTAAGGAACTTTATCTGGTCTCTTTCAACCTTTATTTGAAAGAGACCAGACCATACAGAAGTGGGGGGTTTCCACCCGGAAACTCAGGTTTTTCATCCCACAGAACAGGCAAAACCGGGCCGTGAACACACGCATCTACAGACAAGGACACACAAGGAGGCATAGGGCTAACCACCTTATCCTCGAGATAAAGCAGCAGTTAGATGTTGTAGAAAATCCTCAACACCACAAAGTAAAAGAGGAGGGAAGGAATAAGGAATATTGAAGAACAGAAACAAATCGAGAACATAACTCAAAGTTGCTTTGCTTATTTGGGCTCCTTTGCCGTTTTATTGGGACAGTGGCTGTAGATGGTGCATGTATAGTGAGTTGTGTAGAGAGTGTTGCTGCCAGTCAGCATGGGATACAGAGTAGAGAGGACGCATGTATTTTGATAGTGTAACGATTCTAACTACAGTGACTGCTAGGTAGCATACTTCTGATTTGAAAATCTGCCTCACTTGAAAAAATAAAAAGTCAACTGTCTAACACCAGTCATCATCAGCTGGCAGAGATAACTGGTGTTCCATAATCTATAATCGCATGTTTGTTAGGCTTAGAACAAATTGCAACAAATTACGAGAAGAATGGGGATCGCACGATGGACAACAGGGAAAATCCAAAAAACGGAAGTGAGAAGGCAAGGATCCAAATTTAAAGAATTAGCTAGAAAGCTGGGCCATGTGACTTTAAAACTACAGATGGTTGGTTATTGTGATGGAAAACCAGACATGAAATAAAATTTAAGAAGGCACATGGTGAGAAGGAAGTGCTGATACTACAAGTGCTAACAGTGGAAGTCAACTAAGCTACCAGAATTGCTGCAGAAGTTTAGTCATGAAATCTATGATGCTGATGAAACAGGTCTGCTTTACCATGTCACACCAGATGGTTCCCTGAGCTATAAACTTGCAGTGTTGTAAAAAGAGCAATGGATCAAGTTACCAAGTTGTGCTGCTGTAACATATTGGTAATGACAAACAGAAGCTGTTGGTTATTGGAAAAAGCACCAAGCTTCGATGCTTTAACGGGCTTAGAATGGACAGTCGGCAGTTCTGTATTATGACAACAAGAATGCAGGGATGACTTCTGTTATTTTTCAGGAACGGATAATGAGTTGGGTGTAGAATTGCAACAAAATTCAAGAAAAATTCTTCTGCTTCTGGACAACTGTGCAGCACACCCTCAATTTTGAAAAACATTCAACTTGGATTTCTTCCTGCTAACACCATGTCCTTAGTACAGCCACTGGACATGGGAATCATAAAAAATTTGAAGACACTGGTATCGTGGAAGGTTGGTATGCTACATCCTTGAAACAATTGAAGAAAATCTACTGACGTTATCTTCAATGGCCAAGGAAATCAGCGCATCCATTATCTGAATTAGATACCTGTGCTGAGTTTGTTCATTTAAAGTCTAAAAAGGGAACACATCATGGTAAAAAAACTCGATAAATTTCTCCAAAATAATTGCTAGGGAAAATATGCTTCTTTGATATATATGTATACATAATTAACCTCTTTAAGAATACTGACACATATGTGTACATTTAGTTTTTTAAATAAAAACATGGTTAACAAAAGGTATACTGAAAGTTTGTCTATTTTTAACTTTGTCCATAAAATTTTGCATAATTGGGGCAGCTGCTTAATTGGGATAAAGTGTTCTAGTCCCAATTATTCGCTTGGAATTCGCTGTATTACATTCTCGATTTTTTTTTTTTTAATGTTGTAAAGAAAGATTTATTGTTACATTAGTAGAGAACAAAGTGTTTATTTTAAACTTTGTTTAAAATAAATGCTAACAAACAGTCTGATAAACCAAAATTATTTGCCAATATTTATTTTGTATTAAAATTGACACTGGGAGAGAAAGAAACCCCATTTCCCAGAGAAACCAAACTACTGTACAATTGTGCTTTTGAATTTGAGGTAAGATGGGCACTACATGAGTATTATTATGGGAACTAATTGATTTCATGTCTTCTGGCTAAACAAAGTTTAAAATAAACACAGTCTGTTCTCTGGAAGTGTAGCAATAAATCTTTCTTTATAATTAGGAAGATGACTTGTTCACACCAGCTATACTAAATGCTTTTCTTCTCCTCTTAAGCTGACTAATGCAGGCTATCTGTTCATTAATTATGGAGTTAACTGACTGCAGAAGTTTTCAAGTTATTTTTTATTGTAATTGTAGACCACACATATTTAATTCACTATAAAGATTTCAGGTAAAAGAGACATTAACTTAAGATAGTATAACATTTCAAAATTCAAACACTAATTCTGGATTTTCACTTGTATAAATTTCATACTCTTCTAGTTCTTTCTTATATTGTCTCCCATTACTGTTTGAATTTATATGTTTTGATGTGTCATGAGATTTTATGTATGGTTCCTGTCAAGCATTTGTATTCTCTCAACAATGTATATATGTATTCCCTGCCCTCCCCCACCCAAAGCCAGTGTTTAATGTAAAGTAGTGGCAGTCAAAATTCCATACACTATTGCATACTAGTTTATCTTCTTTTCTTTTTTTTTTTTTCATCTATTTTATTTTTCTTTTTGTATTCTCTTTTTGTTACAGATAACTGAATGTGAATGTTTCCATGTGTATCAATATTGATTCTGATTTACACTTCTGTCAATATAACTAAGATCAGTGAGTGATGTTACTAAGTTAAAATGTGTGTGTAGGTCAAACTGAGAGAAGTTTTGAAATCGGCAAAAAAGAGAACACGTAGGTGATCTTCAAAAAAAAAAAAAAAGCCTTCTCCATGCCATACTTAGAAGAGAATTACTTTGACAGATTATTCAAGGAATCCTCCAAGGTCATTCGCTCAAAAGGCAGCAAGCCAAATAGAAAACAAGGACTGATCCTTCATGACATTTTAAAGTCATTAATTAAGGGGGAGTTGCTGCAAGAGGGCTACAAGGTGTGTAGTGTTTTCAGAGAGCTCCCAAAAGCTAAGTATAATTTTGAGTGAAAATTGGAATACTGGTTTAAATCTTAAAGGAATGTTGTCTATTTTTGGTAGCTTGTGTCTGTGTGATTTTGGTGTGAATTCCGTTTCATTTAACTTAGTATTTTAACGATATGTTTCATAGCATAGCACATGGCGGCAATGCAACGTAAGATAATGGCTTCCAAAAATACGACATCTTTGTTCAAAAACTGTAATGTAATGTATGCATTCCCGAAGGAGGCTGGAGTTTGGATGGAAAGTGATAGTGGTGGGAAAATGTGCAGAAAGTGTAAGCAAAGTGAGGAACTGAAGTCAGGACGTGAGATAGTTATGGTTGAAGAAAGCCAGAATGTAAGTGAAAATAGTGGCTTGATAGGGAACTGCAATGTTGTACAAGATGGCAATGAGAGCAATGATCAAAGAGAGAGTGAAAGCAACTATACAGAGAGAGAAAATGGTTTAAATAATGAAAAAAATCAGGAATTCTTTGTAGGGAGTGAGATCGCTAGATTGTGTGCAGTGAAACAAAGTGCACAGTGGCAGTTAGAGCACCTGCAAAACTCTTTCCAGAGTGCCTCGGCTAACGGAAATAAACAAGTGTTCGAAAGGAAAAATAAGCGTAAGAGTGGGAGAGATGGTATGGTCACTTAAACAGAATGGGCGAAGAAAGATTAGCAAAACCAGTGTTCTTTGCCAGGTTGGCAGCAAAACGACCCAGAGGAAGACCAAGATATAGGTGAATTGATACGGTATAAAGTGCCTGAGACAATAGAAATATAAGATCTCATAATGTTGGAGTCATGACAAGTAACAGACTGATTTGGAGGAAAATTGTAGATAGGAAGTTAGTAATGATGTAATTTTTTTTCATGTAGTACTATCATATCCTGTACACCCCTTGAGGGTACATGGCAGGAATTTGATGATGATGATAGTATTAAGGTACCATTTAAATATTCAAATAAATAAAAAATGTTCTTATAAATTTCCACCAGTGCAGTTAGCCTAGTGGCTGTGCGCTTCACAACCATATGCCTGGGGAAGGAGTGTCCTAGGTTCGATTCCAGTTGGTGACGTGAGGAGCTGAAGGATCTTCCTCAGCCATAGGCAAGTTACCCAGTCTTGGGTGTGGACAGTAGGCCCCCCCCCCCATTTATCCTGGGGTTTTTCATCCCACAAAGCAGGCAAACTGGCCTCGAGAACTCAACACTACAGGACATAGGATACACTGGAGGGGGGCTGAGACCACCTTATCCTGTGAACGGTTTGAGGTCCGATGATTAATAAACCCTCGACACCGCAAGGTAAAAGAGGGTATTATTATTATTATTATTACGACCAACTCCAAGGAGTCCTTACACTCATTGAGGGAGGCCCTAAACATCACATCAAGAACAACTATTCGGCATTCACATACTTTGCTTTGAACTCATTTACAGTCATGGCACTCACAACAAACTCTGACAGCTTATTCCACTCATTCATCACTCTCCAAGTAAAAAACCAAGTTCTAACACCCTTGCTAACTATACTCTTGCTCAGTTTCCATGGATGGCTCCTAGTTCTCCCATCATCAGACCTGTTCTGAAAAATTTCCTCTGAATTAATCTTGTAAAAACCCTTCAGTAATTTGAATGTCTCAATCATATCACCCCTTTTCCTCCTCTCAACCAATTTCTGTAACCCACAGATCTTCAACCTGTTCTCTTAAGGTTCATTCCATAGACCAGCTATCATCTTGGTCACTCACCTCTGGATTCTCTCTACCTCCTCCCCATCAAGAAGAAACCCAAGGGCCCAGTAGTCAAGATGGGGTCTTATCAAGGCTCAATAAAGAGGAACAATAACTTGCTCATCTCTGCTTGCCAAAGTATTTTTCAGTAACTAAGTGATCTTATGAGCTGATTTAGCCACTTTTGCTATGTGCCCCCTCTAAACTTCAACTCCCTACCCACCAACACTCCCAAATCCTTGGCCTCATCAATCTCCTGGAGTACAGCTCCACCAATGTGGTATACTGCTGCTAATCTTTTCACCCCAAAATGCATAACCTTACATTTTGCCACATTAAACTGACATCCATTCTCCTTAGCCCAGTCCTCCAAACTATCCAAATCATTCTGCAAAATTTTGACATCATGTGCATTCACTATTGCTCTACCCAACTTTGCATCATCAGCAAACAAATGAACAGTTCCTCTCAGATCTTTTCCTATATTGTTAATGAACAAATTAAATAGCAGTGGTCCAAGAACAGAACCGTGCGGCACACCACTAGTCACAGGCTGTCTTTTGAACTCTACTCCCGAATAAACTACTCTCTGATATCTCTCCATCAACCACTTTCTATCCAGTGGCGATTCCCAAGTTTGCCACCCCTCTCAATACACACCAAAATTACTACAAAAAGTAAAAATGATATATAGGGAAATAATTAAAACACTATGTTTATTTTTGAAGTAAAACTTTAATTTCGACATTCTAAAATGTTAGTTTTCTTGCTTTTCTGTTAGTAAAATCGATGACATTGGCGAAGTCTGTATCATAGTAATGCAGGTAATTCTTAATTAAATTTTATTTAGAAAAACTCCTCTCACAACTAGCAACACTCACAGCAATTGTGAGGAAAATTCGCAGCAGTATTACAATATTTGGAATTGAGTTCTCGAGACTGTATTTTAGAATTAACAGCAAAAGTTCAAAACGGTTGAAAGTGTCGCCCGGGGCGGACTTCCCCCTCCGCACCCCCCCCTAGCTATGCCACTGCTCCTATCCATCCCCATATGCTGCAGTTTACTGATTAGAATTCCATGTGGTATCCTGTCAAAGGCCTTAGCAAGGTCCAGCACAATCACTGTAAACATTACCCTTATCCAGTTCAGCCATCACTGTGTTATAAAACGTGAGCAAGTTACTGAGGCATGATCTACCCTTCACAAAACCATGCTCTCCCCCATTTTCATCTATCCATTCCTGTATTTTCCTGACTACTCTCTCCAAGACCTTGACAACGACTCCTGATATGCTGATTGGTCGGTAATTTGCAAGAGCAGTCTTGGAACCTCTTTTATGCAGTGGAACTATTTTCCCCTCTTTCCACCCCCTCGGGACTAATCCAGACCCGAGACTCAAATTAAACAAAATGGTCAATTTTGTTTAATTTGACACTGCCAATTCTTTAGCCGCTTTACGTTGTTGGTTTAGTGTTTCATCCAACCTTATATTTGCTAGTTGTTGGTTGACCCCACATTCAAACATAAAGAAAATTTTTATTATACTGAGCCACTCTACGTTTGAAATTACACAATTATTGTAAAGGAGTCAAGCATCAAATAGCACAACAGCAAAGTGAACTTGCTACAGGCCGAAATTTTCTTACTTATACATAGGGTTTCCCGCAAGATTCGTATTTTAATGAGCGGTGCAATGAAACTGAAATTAGGCAAGCACAAGAATTAAGTTAAACAAGATATTTAATTCTCTCACAAAATTATTTTTACATAAGAAACAAGAACTCTATTAAGATCAATACAATTAGATAATAATTTATGCATTCTATAAAGTATTTATATTTTACTCAGCTGAGTGCATCATTTACTGCTAGAACATATATATAAGGCTTTCACAATTCTCATCCGTTAGGATTTCAACTTAGTTTCACCTTAAACAATAACAATATTCAGCAAAACACTTAAAAAGTAATTCTTTTTAGTCTCATAGAATAATCACAAACTTCAATTTTATCAAACATTTAGCTGGCATCATCAACATCTATCAGAGGATTAAAATAGTTCTTTGCATTTACATATACATTGTGAGATAACACATTCAAACACAAACTAATTCTTCAATGAAGGTTCTTACATTAGTTTCACAAGGAAAATGTTTTATAATATCACTCATTCAAGCTTGACTAGCTGGTTCCAGCAACATGAAATTTGACCAAGTTCTCCGGACACAAGCAACACTATCACATGTTAGTTATAGAATAGATATTCTTACTGGTATGATCATCATAGCTTGCACATTATGGAAAACTCTTCCAACACTTTTAGGGACTCGATGATCTTCCACTATAGACAACACAAAAGTTATAGTATCCCTGAGTTCAATAACTTATTTGTTAAGACTGGAAAATGTATTTTCTTGCTCGTAATAACTTATCTTGCGATAAATCTCGATCATATTATTAACCTTTCACTCGGGTAAATTCCTTTACAAGATGACAGGAAACTATAAATAAATATAAGTTCCAAGTAAGATTCATTAAAATCAGAACAAGTTTCCAAATCTTTGTTACGTCGTACGATCCCAGGTTAAATCACATCTCACGACCTTCCCACACTCTCACCAATTTCTTTCTGGTTCCTTCTTCCTATATCTCATAAATCCCCTCTCTCCTTACTGTCCAAACTTGTTTTTCTCCGCTCTTTCAGTTTTCAACCGAATTCCCACGTGATCGTTGTACAGTTCCCAACGCTAAGGCATGCACTATCTCAAAATAACATAGTTTTCTGATGGCAGCCAATCAAATCACATTAGCAGAGTCCCTTAGAAATACTTTCACTTTCAGTAACAACAAATAAAATGCATATAATATAAGCATAAAATGCTTAGGATACATTTACAAGTTAATATAAAGAATTTATATAAGATAAATAACTGAAAAAAATTACAATTATTATTTCAATGAACAAAAAACAGTAAGTGTTTAACTTACAATTTACCTAGGAGCAAACTTAGCTCAGGAAATGCAATTCATGTTAAATCATGAATGAACTATTAATAATCATAAAATTCTTCATTCAAAATTTAACAACGTACGACACGAGCTGCGTACGTAAAGTATGCAGCTCGTGTCGTAGGATTGAATGGTATACCATCCAATCCCACACATGTATTCACATTAAGGTTTTGTAATAGATTATTCACCTCCACTTCATTCACCACAATTCCCATATAAGCTGTTGGTTCCTTCATTCCTGCAATTTCACAACTTGGATGATATACTCTTGCAAAGTGCTCGCTCAGTAACTCCACTATATCAACTGATTCGGTTACCTCCCTACCAACGGCATTCCTTAAAATCATTCTGCCATATACATTTTTTCTTTTACTTGCAATATATCAAAAATACTGTTTGGGATTCTCTTTAGCTTGCATGGTTAATTCCCTTTCCTAATCCGCTTTTGCTTTTTTTTTTTTTTTTTTAACCACACTCGTTACCCTTCTGGTCTGCACTTTATACCGTTCGTATGCTTGCAGGTCAGAATTCCCTCCATTGATGAATAACACCATTCAGCTAAAGCTTAATGGTGTTATTCATCCATTTAACCCCTACTTGATTTATTATTATTCGGACTCCAGGTATACAGTCAACCATTACCTCCTGCAAACGCTCCTTAACCACCTCCCATGCACTATCAACATCCAGCCCTTACAGTTTTACATGTCATGGCGCTGAACCAAGCAATCTCTTAAGCTTGTCATACTTACCAGCCCGGTAATGCCACATGTAACCTGTCTTAATTGAAAATTCCACACATTTAGCCACCTCCCAGGTCAAGACCCTATGATCACTCTCTCCCCAATTGGTGGCAACATGGTCATATTCATTACAGTCAAATTCTCAGATGCAATTACTAGGTCGTGCACTCTCAAACCCCTAATGTTTTCCATTACATGCTGTTGCAGATAGTTATCAATTAATAACTGCATAAAATCCAATTCTTTCCTCCCATGTGGTCTCTCCTCCTTCCAATCAATGTTACCATAGTTGAAATCCCCCATAATAATTACCCTCCTTCCACTCATTGCGTCTATTTGCTTATGCATACTATTTCCACATCTATTCCACCACCTGGTCTATAGCAGCACCCAACTGCATATTTTGTTCTGCTAGTCTCAATCTCATCTCACACCAAATAGCCTCAAATGTGCTCTTTTCTCTATCCTGCAGTTCAACTTCTATTCTCCTTGGCTGCAGTTCATCAGCTATCATCAATAACACCCTCCCCCATTTTATTCTCTCTGTCTCTCCTGAACACACTACCCCTCTCATTCTATCCCACTAACTATATCATCTTCTGTCAGCCATGTTTCATTAATACCAATAACCTGTGGCCAGGAAGAGCCAACAAAGGCCAAAAATTCTTCCTTCCTGTTCTCCTGGTATTAGTATACATGAAATACAGAAGCAGAAACCCATTAGCCACACCCTTATCTTGATGCCTTATACCAACTATCCCATTCTGATTTGTTGTCCTTCGTACTAGCTCGGGCATATTATACACATTCTTACACTCAACTGCCTCCCTGAAGACTGCATATCCACCCTAATAACTCTAGTTTCCCTGATTCTGCACATCCACTTTCACTTCATTCAACAACACTTTTTCCAGTCCCCGCACACCAAATCCATTCAAATGCAAACCATCCATCTTGTATAAATCCTTTCGCCCATCAAACTCACTCCACACCACTCCTATTACATAACCCATGCATAGAGTCATTAGCAATTATGGCCCTCCTTTTCAACTCTTCTCTGTCATACCGTGGTAACAGACTCACTATCCTAATTCTCTCACTCTTTTCTTTTGCTACTTCCTTACACTTTGCACACCTTACACATCCATTCAAATGCAAACCATCCATCTTGTATAAATCCTTTCGCCCATCAAACTCACTCCACACGACTCATCCTGCATAACCTGTGCATAGAGTCATTAGCAATTATGGCCCTCCTTTTCAACTCTTTTCTGTCATACCGTGGTAACTGACTCACTATCCTAATTCTCTCACTCTTTTCTTTTGCTACTTCAAGTAATTCCTTCAAGTCCTCTCTCATAGCAATTTTTTCTCCTTTTAAATCATTCATTCCTGCCACTACTATCATTTCTTTCACCCTCTGCCTTTGCACTCTGATAAACTCACTTACATCCTTAATTTTCGCACCTGGTAAGTACGATTTTAACAAACTCTCATCCATTACACCTCTTACTAATGAATCGCCATACAACAAACACTCACTCCTTCATTTTTCTTACACTCCTGATCATACTCTTATTTTTCTTATCATACATTTGCTCGGTAAACAATTTTGCAATTGCTCCAGCTGCCGCTTCGCCCTATATATCACTCCACGCAACGTTGCGATCTCACTCATTACAACTAACTCTTCATTTTTTTATCCGTTAAACCATTCTCTCGCTCTGTATTTTTGCTTTCACTCTCACTTTTAACACCGCTCTCAAAGCTATCTGGTACTACATCGCAAATCCCTATCATATCACTATTTTTCTATCACATTCTGGCTTTCATCAATGACATCAATCTCGCGTCCTGAGACACACTTCAAATCCTCACTTTCCTTGCACTTTCAGCACACATTCCCACCACTATCATTATCGCACCAAACTCCAGCCGCTCTCGGCAAAGCGTACCTCCCACAGACGTTACACTGAACAAACTTCCTTAAGTTAAAATTCTTAAACAAAGATGGCAACGATTTGGACGCCATTGTTTTTCTTCTCATCGGTGCCATGTGCTATGCTATCTATCATATCTTATCAAAAAAATACTAATTTAAATAATGCAGAAATCACACCAAAAATCACACAGACACTCTAAGTTACCAAAAGTAAATAACACTACGTTAAGATTCAAGTAATATTGCCAATTATTACTCAAAATAACACTTATCTTTTCGGGAGCTCTCTACAAACACTACACACCATGCAGTCCTCTAGTGGCATATATCGTATAAAGAAGATGAGATGAGAAAAACACGAAGATGCTACAGAGATACTTCCTTATATAAACATGAGCATATAAAGAAAGTGCTGGAGTGTTACGTCACAGACCCAATCTGAACCGTAATGACTGTCTCATTATCCCAAAAAGTCTTGGAAATTATTATCGTCAATTGTATAAAATAAATTTATCGTGTTCCATGTTCTTGTAAGATGTCTTACTATGGACAAACAGGAAGATTTATAAGTAAATGCATCTCTGAACATCAAAACCACATCTGTATTATCAAACTGCACAAATCTGGCCTCGCACAACATGGAGTTGAAAACCCTAACAATAGGATCCAATGGAAAAACACCAAGCTGCTACACAGATTCTTATATAAACATAAGCGTTTATATAAAGAAAGTGATGAAGCCTTATGTTAGACCCAATCTGAACTGTAAATGACTGTCTCACTATCTCAAAAGTCTTGGAAATTATTATCTTCACTTGTATAAAATAAATTTATCCAATATATTATGCTACTGTATGCATAGAGGGATTCAAATGTAGGCATGTGCACTAACTGTTCCTTTGAATGTAATTCCTAGTATTGCATGTAATAACTGTACTGATGATGTCTTAAGATACTTATGACAAAATATCTACATATTATTAAAATTTAATTACAGGAATACCTCGCTTATCGCGATTCTCGATTTATCGCGGTTTATAATTTGATACCAAAATTCCAATTATTGCACTCCAAATTCGAATTATTGTGGCCGCGAGATGTAGCCCACTACATATGCAACCAGTTCGAGTCACCACTCTCCAGGTATCGCTATCTTGTAGTGCTTCGTTTTTATCCAACGGCGCCTTCTCACCACTTACTATCGCCCTTGCCTGAAGTACATGTGGATATTTATTTCTCTTGTTATTTACCCCTACAATGAATGCTAAAAGAAACAAGGATGATTTCAGGTCTACAGCTATCAAGAAGAAACGTAGAGTGATCAGCTTAGAAGATAAGTTGCATATGATAAATAAGTATGAAGCAGGCATAACCAAAGCCAAAATTGCAGGAGAGTATGGTCTAAATGAATCAACTGTTCGCCATATTTTAGACCACGCTGCAAACTCTAGGGCTTCGATCTACGACTAAAAGAAATTGAAAAAGGTGATGTTCAGGACCTGCTTCAGTCACATGATAAGGAGTGGATGATGACGACCTAATTAACCTCGAGAGAGAACGTGCTTACGATGCTCAAATCGATGATAATGAACAAATTGACTTGGCACCGAAGGAATTTACCCTCAAAGAAATGGACAAAATGTTTAGAATTGCTGAAAATTTTAAAGAAAAAATCTTGAATGGCGATCCTAATCTTGGGCGATCACTGAAAGTTCGTCAGGAAATTGAAAATTCCATCCGTTGCTACCGAGTTTTATACAAAGAAAAAATTCCAGACAGCTCTACACCAATTTTTATCCAAGAAAGAATAATTGCTGTACTGTACTGTATGTACTTCTTATATATAAATAAAGATTAAAGAATAATCTTCTTTTCCTAAATGAACCTTCATTTTTTACTTAACACGTTTAACACATTTCTTTTTTACTTGATATATAAAATTTAATTAATAGATTTGAAAAATCCTTGGCATTGATCACTCATTTTACACACATTATTTATCCCGATTATCGCGGATTTGAATATTGCGGTATTTTTTGTGGCAACAATAACCGCAATAATCGAGGTATTCCTGTACTGTGGTATACATGTGAATTTTCATTTAGAACAGAATACATTCAAATACCATACAGGAAACAAGGAACGTTTATAAGGACTTTTCAGCCGAAGGTGAGTAAGCCAACTGCATGTGGTGGTGGTGGTGGAAGTGTTTTTCATCCTGGAAATTTAGGTTTTGCTGGCTTACTTGACTGAGTGGATAGCATGCATGGTCTCCAATCAAGAAGCTGTGGGTTCAAATTCCACTGTTAAAACATGGATGTTTGTAAATGCCTTTAGATGGTAGGTGAATTTTATCACCCAGGTCCAGGCTGCACTCAATGAAAGCTTGAAGTGAGTTGAAAAAGTATTTTTGGTCTATGCAGCAGGGTTTCGAGATTACGTAAAAAATTAAGATATAAAATCTTGGCCTAGCCATGATACTAATGTATTACAGCAGTGATGGGAAACATTTTCCTGGTCCATGAGCAAGATTTTATTCTCTAAGATAACTGCAGACCAGATAATTTTATTTTTCATAAAAACTAATGACACACTAGAGGACAATTCTATAAGCTTTTATAGAATTACCTTCTAGTTTGACATGTTAAGCTATAACAAATATTTAAAAAAAGGGAAGTAAACATATGTATTATTCTCAGAAATGCTCAAAACATATACTCGCACTCCAAATATGACTGAACATGTGAGCTAAACTGATCATAAAGGGAAACACACACACCACATGGATGATCACAATCATGCTACCTACTCCTCATTACACCACAAGCTTTTGTAGTTTGGTGTGATGAGTATAAGGATATTTAACTTTTTTATATAAAAACAATTCTATTGTAATGGCATACTGTTAATGAGTATGTTCCTTTCTGCCAATTGTCATATTAAAAAGAATAGGATCAAAATCATGCTATAACAAATATTTTAAAAATATTTGAAATATTTTCTTTTTAAAAATCTCTTTGCAGGTCAATCATAAAGAGCTTATGGGCCATGATCTAGCATGCAGGCCTCAGGTTGCCCATTGCTATACCATAGGTTTATAATCTTTTGCAGTGGGAAGTCACAAAAAGGAGGTGGGAACTGAATTATATAAACTCATCTATAGTTAATAAATGTACAATAGGCTTATAACCTTTTGTGGGTGGAATTCACATAAAGTTTCATCCTAACTGGCCATACTCTCCTCTCAACTTCAACTATCAGTCGGCAGACCTTTTAAACAATTTTCTTCTTCTAGATTATCACTAATGATATATCATACCACCCTTCTTCAATTTTATTACTTCTCCTTCAATTTTACCTTTGCCCACCTAAATACTTGAAAAATTCCTCCACTACTGCAATAGAATTTTTCAAAGTCATATCTGGAGAGCTTTTTAATTAATTTCAGTATTATTCTTTGTGACATATCTAGAAAAATATCTACACATGATCTCAGTTTGCTTAGCTAATTGTAACTCAAATTTAACTTTACCATCTTCAATGATTTTATTAATAATAACTATTTACTGCACAAACGCAATCAGCAATCAGCTGATTTTTCAAATTATATTATTTTCGAAGATTTTTTTTTTTTAACCTAGTTCTTTCATAACCAGTCAACAAACGAATTTTCTTGTTGGAATAAATTTAAACATTCTATTAAGCAAAATATCCTAAAATGCTTCTCATTTACTATTAATGTTTCTTCTATTAAATTCTAACTTCCAATTTATCTTTTATACTTTTCTTGTCATATCTTCAAAATATGATTTCTTAAAATTCCAACCTTTCTGCTTCTGCACTCATTTCTCCTATTAATTTCAATTCACTCAAGGCTAATCCCTATCACACAGCGGTCCTATTTAAGGAGGGGGGGGGATATGGTTTATTTTTAATTTCCCTGTATTAATTTGGGCCACCGATGCACAATATACAGCTTCTCCAAGCCAAGTCAATCCTGCCCTCTCGTGGTGTGACCTGTTTCTACTAAAGGGATTCTGGAAAAAGAGAGTATTCCCACTGCAAAGGGACATCTTCCAAGCTGAAGTAAATGCCAACTACATCTGAATGGTAGATGACTTTCATTGCCCAGTGAAATACCACCATCTTGCTCATTAGGGACACGAAGTGGTTACCACCATGTTCCTAAAGCAAGGATTCCAGTTTCTTTCTCCCCCTCCCCTTTCAACTTTCAACATGCAGTGTGAGAGATACCTATTAAGGGTATGCCAAACATATTGCATACCCCCTTCAAGGATAAGGGGCCTCTGTAGCTGGCTGCCAGTTAGTGCACAGGACCAAACAGATGGTAAAGTGTTTTTTTAGGAGGCCTCCTAATCAACTGGTGCTTAATCTCACTGCCAAATATAATGTAGTGTGAAAGATGTCCATTGAGGATATGCCGAACATACTGCAGGGATCTAGTACCATCCCCATCTTCAAGGATAAGGTAGCTCTGCAGACTGGCTGCCAGTTACTGTACAAGATGGTAAAGTGTTTTTTAGGAGACCTCCTGATCAACTGAAGTTTAATCTCATTGCCAAATAATCCCAGATAATGCCTGTGTAATGGCATCAGGGGGAGCACTGTCAAGCACCATGTTGTGGGTTGGAGACTGAATGCTCTGTATGAGCAACAAGTTCGAGAGTCAATTTTCTCTCAATGCTTGTTCCCGTTATATTTTTCTCTTCACTTTTAGAAACATTAAACTAGTGCCTAAATAAGTATAGCGTTTCTGCAGTTAAACTAGAAAAGTAAACCAACCTCAAAAATTCCAAAAAAAAAACATTTAAACTCAAAAATCTCACATACTCTTTACCAACATCGACAGCATCAAGAGTAACTTAATGATGTGCATCATCATCATCTTCAGTCAACTAAATGTGATGTTCTGTTTCCTGACTGAACCTCAAATTTCAGTTAAATCAACCACAGCCGATCTTAACTGCCCAAATTGCACTCTTTATGACTCCTTTCCACCAAAAGGAAGGTACTTGGGAGGAAAGTGTATTCTGATATTTCTAGCCAAAGGATGCCTAACCTAGAATTTCACCTTTTTGAACTCCGGTGTCTTAAGATTTCTTTGCCACATTTTATTTCATTAATCTGTTGCCTCTACCGTTCTCCCAAGTCTGAAAACCATTGTGATCTTTTTTGACTTCCTATCGTCAAAGCATGATTTCAATGTCCATAATTCCAAATGACTTCCTTTATCGAGTGGAGAGATTGTTCATCTCCCTACCAGAATTCCCAACAATCTGGATCTCTTCTTAACTAATTCTCCTTTCCGGAACTCTGTTCAGGTGACCGCTCCTGTTGGGTAATTCACATCACAATCTCATCCAAGTTTCATCTCTGGTGGAAGTTTCATCTTCAGTCATTCCCTTGTGTGCTCTGACATTACAATGTCAAGTGGGAGGACACACATGACTGTTAATCTTTACTTCCATAGTGAGAGTATTGTTTTCATTCTTATGAGCCAGATATCTGACGTGATCTTGTTACAGAAATAATCCATATTGGAACGAAAACCTTGATTTCTCACTACGCTCAAATTTCCTAACCCATGGTTTGCTAAGAAGTGATCCAAAAAAAGCAGCCTTGGTCACAAGCAGCTTGAGACCAATACACACCAGCTTTCTTCATAGCCTACAAAGTTGCCTGCAACACTTGTAAAACCACCATTAAGAGGGCAAAGTCTAAATTCAAGACAGATAAATACTGAAAACTTACTGACTTGCATCACTACCATTCATGTCATCTGGTCCCTGGCCAAAGCTGTTGGGTGCAACTTCTGTCCATCTGTGCTACCTCCTCTATCACCTAAAGACAAGCCTGATGTCTTGGCTTCATTCTTCTCTTCCAAATTCTACATAGATGACCATGGTAAACTATCTCCTTCCTTGTCTACAAACATTGCATCTCATGCATCTTGTGACCTTCCACCACAAAGGTGGAAGGTCACAAGATGCATAGAAGAAAGCTCATACAATCAGTTTCCAAAAAAGGAGATAAATGTTTACTATCAAGCTGCATCCTTTCACTGTGTAAATCCCAAATCGGACCAACCTTGGAATACTGTTCTCATCTTTAAGGTAGTGCACCTAATACCTCCCTAAAAATTCTTGGGGAGAATTTTTAGGGAGTATTAGGTGTAAATCCCAAATCGGACCAACCTTGGAATACTGTTCTCATGTTTAAGGTAGTGCACCTAATACCTCCCTAAAAAATGCTGTTCAGTAAAGGACAGTTTGGTTGATTATTGACATCTCTTATAGACTCTTCAGCCACTTTCCCATAGATCAGTTTCTGTATTGTGTCTCTTCTATAGATATTTCCATGGCCATTATTCAACAGAACTAACATCCATTATGACCTCCATCTCTGCCAAATTTACTTGAAACATGAGCAACAGTTGCTCAACATTCCTTTACAGTTGAACTGCATACTCAACAACCTGTTACTTCTGGTCATCTTTCATTCCATCTGCCTCAATCCTGTGAAACAGCTTCCCCCCTCCCCATGAAGCATTTCCAAAGGACTACCACCTCCAAGAGTTCACGAAGAATATCAACAGATTACTTTACTCCTGACACCTGCCCACACATGGCAATTATTTGCTATATGTTCTAATGCCTTTTGTGTGTAGGAGTAACACACACAAAAAAATAAAAAATAAAAATAAATAAATCAAACTAGTGCATTCGTTCAGTCAGTCATCTAAACTTTAAAGAGAACTTTATTATATTTTTTTAGCATGGTTTATTAAGATTGTCTACTCTGTTCCCAACTCTTCAGTAACAATTATTCTTGCAGCTTGTGTGTTATAAAGATTCTAGGTAACCCTACAGCAGTACAGAATTAGCCTCCCACCCACAATTTTTTTTTTTTTATAAACCTATAGAACATTTGTATAGTAGATGGGATAAGGATTTTTTTTTCTACACACAGCTCATCATACGATGCCTTAAACACACAAATTCTCTGCAGACACGACATTCTCAGGCAAGGCAATTCCAATCATTCACAACTCTGCATGCAAAACACCTCCTTCTCACTCCCTTGCTCACACCCTCCTTATAGAGCTTCCAGGGATGACCTCTGGTTCTCCCCTTCCCAACACTGATTCTATAACAACCCCTTACTAATTTGTAGGTCTCCATCATATTATCCCTCTTCCCCCTATCCACTAAACTGTAAATTGCATCTTCTCAACCTTTCCTCATATTCAACATTCCAGAGATCAGAAACTACCTTAGTCAGTTGCCTCTGAATCCTTTCCAACATCTCTTCGTCCTTTTGAAAACCAGGTGACTAAATCTGTGCACAGTTGTCCATGTGTGGCCTAATCAGAACTTTATAAAATGGAACAAGAATCTCCTTACTCTACAAGTCAGTGTCTGCTGCATCATTCTCAGAATCCTTTGTGTTGTCCTCACAATTTTGGCAATGTGTTCCCCTAAATTTCAGATTCCTATTCACTATTACCCCAAGATCTCTTATTTCCTCCATTCCAACAACATATCCCCACCAAGCATAAATTCTATATCCCATCTCTGTTTCCCATGTTTTAAAACCTTACATTTTGCAACAATGAACTTGAATCCCCATTCCCATGCCCATTCACTCAATTTATTCAAGTCTTCTGTATAAGGCCACAACATCTTTATTCTTCATAGTTCATCCCAACTTTGCAACATCTGTAAACAATTGAATTGCAAAATCTAAGTATAGTGTATATTATACTTAGATTTTGATTTTGTACACTATACTTAGAGGAGAGGGATACTGTTGAACTCTGAATGGTCTTCTCAGGAAACTGAATATTTAATAGTAGAAAGTACTTGCATTTAGTCAAAATCAAATAATATTGTGTCAAAGGTGTGAAATTATAAGATAATGAAATATAACACTAAGAATGTATCAGTTTATAAAATTGTAAAGAAGTATAACAGATTGGAATTATATTGTGTTATTTAGATTCTTTTAAATGAATTATAAATCAAAATTTAGTATTATACAGTGCAGCTGAAATTAACTTCAATATTCCACTGAACAGAGTGTAAGAGTGGGTCCAAAGGTTTCGTACGTGTTAGTGTAAGTGCCTGAGGCTGCAAAATACTAGGAACAGGTGTGCGTAATAACAGCTCCATGATTCCTGTCACAGAAAAAGTGCTGACATCATCGGAGATCGAGACTGGCATAGCGCCGCACAGGAGTTTCAGGAGGAGATGGGGCGCTATGTGATGAATAATAAAAGTGATTGCAGGAGAAGGAAGATGGGTTTTTTCCACGGGATTCGAGGTCGTGAGGAGGTCCAATCGAGGTAGCGGTTTCCAGGTAGAACAGCGGGGCGAGGATGCGTGGCAGCAGGAAGTTTGAATCAGGCAGTCCATGAAACTACGGATGGAATTCCAGCGCGACGCAGCTAACGCTTTCATTACAAGCGGGTGCTATGTCGTAGATGTTCCTGTAAAGTCCTCAGATGAAAAGTAGCCATTGAGCGGATAGCCACTTAGCAGGAATTTAACGCCACGTGTAATCCAAACAAGGAATCGAACCTCGGGTACTTCCACAACAGTATTAGCCAGCAGACCCATTCCGTAATCGAGTGAAAGTAATGTAAACGTTTGTTATTTATGTTATGGAAACCTGCTTGTATGAAGAAATTTAGATGCAAGAAGTATGAAATGTCAGGACAATATTAACTAGTGAACTCTTAAGTGATTGTTCCAGTAGGCTATAGCCAGATATCGAGATTGTTTAAAAGAGTTTAACAGAATTGTAGAGAGAGGAATTATGAGCCATAAATTAATGATAATTTAACTTAGTGTCCCCAGATTTATAGAGGGAATTGTGTTAAGATTAAGTTTAGCAATTTAACTAGATATAAAATTTTGCATGCATTAGGCTAAAATTGTAATCTCAGCAAGAGTGAACTTATATAAGTGTATAGTGTATTTAAAGTTGTAAAATAAACATGTAATTTTTATCCCAAACTGAGTCTTGCCTGATTAAGAGCGTCAATTCACCACTCTAAAATTACAAACTTGTTGCGGGAGGGTAAAGTTAAGTTGAGAGATTTTGCCACAACTGTCTGAAGGAGTTAGCAGGTATTTATATATTTGGGTTACTGGAATTGTCTCCCTGAATAGTGCATTTTATTATTATAGGGCATAGACTGGTGCAGTCATTAAAAAATATAAATGTGTTTATGCCTAAAAAGGAGATAGGACCAAAAATCCAGGCCAGTACTTAGAGCAACTGCATAGTAGGTTTGATAAGATACGATTTAAGTGAATTTGGATAAATAACGACACAACAATACTGTGTATCCTTCTCCTCTGTCCAAGGAAGTCATTACCTTGATGTAATAAGTAACTAAATTATTAAAACATGACCTCCCTTTAGCAAATCCATGTTGTCCATCAAAGATAATACCATTGTTGTCAATCCAATTCTTGATCCTAGTTCTCATCAGCTTCTACAACAACTTAACCACAACACCTGACACACAGAAAGGTCTATAATTTGATACTTGAGTTTTATCACCTCCCTTTTGAAGTGGCACAATCTTGCCCTCCTTTCACTCATTTGGAACTCGACCCAGTGCAAGACTCTTATTAAAAAAATATGTCAAGGCAGATATAAACTCTCTGGCACATTGCTTCAGAATACATTGTGATATATTATCAAGTCCCACAGCCTTATTAACATCAAGTTTGCTACAATTCCCCATACACCTCTTGCTCACTTACAGTCAGTTTCGCCTCCCCATCATCAACTGCTCTCAATCTATCTCTCCATGATGTCACATTCACAAGAATGAAAGACCTTTATGAACTGCTCATTAAGTATCTCCATTATATCTTCTGCAGCAGTTGTCCTTATATGTATCATTTTCTCCAATCAATGCCATCCTTCCATAATCTTTTTTTTTTTTTTTTTTGCTGGATACATATCAAAAAAACTCCATAGGATTCTTTTTGACTTCATTAGCTAACTGCTGCTCATACTTCATTTTTGCTATCCTTACCAACCAAGTCACCCTCCTTGCCTGGTCTTTGTAATCCTCAGGTATTACCACTTCTCTTATGCTGCTTCCATAATGCCTTTTTTCTCTGTATTGCAAGCTTAATCTCTTTATTCATTCATCATTTCGCACCTACCTTATTTAGCTCGGAGGATATTCAAGAACTATCTAGTAGAAGCAATGTCTAAATGATAGTTCTTGAATATCCTCCGAGTTGCACTGATCTCTTTTCCAGCTAACTCCTCATTCCATGCTACACATGCAAGTTGTCTCCCGAGCTCCTCATAATCACCAGCCACATATATCCTTTCTCAAAGAGGTGGTCACACTTAATTTTAATTAATTTTATTACTTTTTTTTTTTTTTGTATTTTATGTTATTTTTACATAGTCTGGGAACTCTGCTTTAGAGACCATAACATGGAACTTTCCCACCCAAGTTCATTCCTCCAATAAGTGGGGATAGTGGCTCACACTGGTTGATAATATTTAACTACCACCTAATGACATTCACAAACATCCATGCCATGCACATGATGGGATCCAAAACCCACTCAGCTGGTTGGAAAGCAGATATGCTAACCATTCAGCCAACCAGGCTGGCATTTAAGAATTATTTTCCTGAATTTTTTTTTTTTTTTTTTTTTGCTTCATCAGCATGTGAAAGATGGAGTAAGACTTCATTCTGTTATTAAAAAACTGGATTTGATGGATGTCACCTGAAGAGGAGGATGAAAGGCTTTTAAATTATATTTGAAGAAATTATACTATTGCTTTAATCTTTTACCCAAATTTGAGCAAACAAGTATTTTTGCATGTGAAGTAACTTTAAAACGTCCTTACTTGTACATGGAAATATGATTTCTACCATTGATTTAGCTCTTGGTATCTCCAAAGGTCTAACTTCCACTGATGAGACCTCAATAAAAAGTGTTTTGGAGGGTGCTTGTTTAGAGTTCAGTCTGTTCTTCTCAGAATAAAGCCAAGTTCATCATGGTGGTAGGCTTTTGCCTGCTGCAAGGTAAAGGTCTTTTTATTGGTGATTTTCATACCAAATTTATTAAAGCAGTCGTTCAATCTAGTCATAGAATTCTGAAGACTTGTACTGGATTTATTTAGGAGTATAAAGTCATCTGCATACAGTAAAGAGCCGAGTTAAATACTAGTATCTCCAATTTTGATATCAGACTTAATGCCACTTTCCTTCATGATGTAATCCATACAGATGATGAATAACAGTAGAGATAACGTGCAGCCTTGTTTCACATCTCATCTGACATTAAACCATCTTCCTATATACCTCCTTCAGTTTTAACCAGTAACTTGAGACTCAAATATAGACTATGCATTTCTCGATATATAGTCCATTTACAACATATAATTTTAGCATATTAAACAATTTTTCTCTCAGAATCTTATCACATACCTTTTCCAGACTTAGATCCATGTTATATTCCCATGATTTCCTCTGCTCTTTGATCTTAACATGAAAATCTGATCCTGACAACCTGAGAACCCAGCTTTTCTTTCTTAAATTTCTCTTCCATAATTTTTCTTAGCTTCTTCTTAAGTATGTTTACAAATACTTACAGAGGAGGTTAAGAAATTTGTCTACTATTCAAAGGTGAAGCATATCGTTTGCCTTTGAACAATAAACATTGTTCAAGAAATAATGAAAAAGCTTGAAAGCAAGAGCCAAATCTTGGAGACTCAGTGGAAGACTGAAGAAAACATTGTTTCTACCAGGGAGGCATGTGGTGAAGTTTGCAAGGATAGAAAAATCCTAACTCCATGGTGAATTTTATTTATTTTTAATGTGAATCTCATGCACCAAAGGCTAAAAAATCCAGTAACCTCAGTAATAGGTAGACCTCAGTCTACCCATTATTACTATGGGTAGACTAAGGGTTAGAAAATCTGAAAAACTGCACTAGAAATGATATGGAACTTTTTTTCGCCCACTTCAAGCCTACAATTCTCACATACTGGTTAATGAATTTCATCTATATCTAAAGACATCCATGCCAGGAAGATTTGAACTGACAGTATTAGTTGAAAAGCAAAAGTGCTATTCACTTAGCCTGACTGCAAATAATTTAAAAACAGAAATATGATTGATGTGAAACTGGGAATGGATGTATAGTCTTCAGATGGAAGATGAATTTCATCACCCGATGTGAGACTAATACTATTTACTGGAAGCCTGAAAAGGTTTCGTGGTTGGTCTTTAGATTAGGGTTTCCAAATTATATAAAATATAAATTATTATTATTTAAATTAAGAGGATATTAAATCCCACATTGTTTTAAAACCGAATAAGAAATTCAAAGATTGGAATCAGAGAGTTTCTACTTGCATTAGCTCACGCTAGTAATCGCTGACACTTTTATAGTTTACTATATTCGGCATGAAACTCTCTGATTCCAATCTTTGAGTTTCTTATTCGGTTTTAACACAATGTGGGATTTAATATCCCCTTAATTTAAATAATATTTATATCGCCGAAATGAAGCCTATTGGATCTTTATATTTAAATAAATTATTATTATTATTATTATGGGCGACTCCAGGGAGGACCTAAACATCATGTCCACACAACTATAAGACATTCTCAAAGTATCTATCATACCTTGCCTTGAACTCACTCACTGTCATAGCACCCACAACAGACTCTGGCAGCTTATTCCACTCGTTTACCACTCTATAAGTAAAGAACTCAGCTCTAACACCCTTGCCCAGCTTCCATAGGTGTCCCCTAGTTCTCCCACCACCAGTTCTGATCTCAAAAATATCCTCTGAATTAATCCTATAGAAACTCTTTAGCAATTTGAATGTCTCAATCATATCTCCCCTTTTCCACCTATCAACTAATTTCTGCAACCCACAAATCTTCAACCTGTTCTCATAAGGTTCATTCCATAGACCTGCTATCATCTTGGTCACTCGCCTCTGGATCTGCCACACCTCCTCCCCATCAAGAAGAAACCTAGGTGACCAAATCTGGGCACAGTAGTCGATATGAGGTCTTATCAAGGCTCGGTACAGAGGTACAATAACTTGCTTGTCTCTGCTCGTCAAAGTATTTTTCATCAACCAAATGAGTTGATGAGCTGATTTAACTACTTTTGCAATGTGTTCCCTAAACTTCATCTCCCTATCCACCAACACTCCCAAGACCCGGGACCTCAGCAATCTCCTGGAGTACAGTTCCACCAATGTGGTATACTGCTGCTAATCTTTTCACCCCAAAATGCATAACCTTACATTTTGTCACATTAAATTGACATCCATTCTCCTTAGCCCAGAACTCCAATCTATCCAAGTCATCCTGCAAGATTTTGACATCTTCTGCATTCACTATTGCCCTACCCAACTTTGCATCATCAGTGAACAAATGAACTGTTCCTCTTTGATCCTTCCCTATATTGTTAATGAACAAATTAAACAGCAGTGGTCCAAGAACAGAACCCTGTGGCACACCACTAGTCACAGGCCATCTTTTGGACTCTATTCCTGAATAAACTACTCTCTGATATCTCTCCATCAACCATCCATCAACCATGGTTCCTTCATTTTTTCAACGTCACCACCTGGATGATATACTCTTGCAAAGTGCTTGCTCAGTAATTCCACTATACCGACTGATTCAGTGACCTCCTTACCATCGTCATTCCTTAAAATCATTTCGCCGTGCACAGTTTTTTTTTTTGCATGCAGCATATTGAAAGAACTGTTTGGGATTCTCTTTAGCTTGCATAGCTAGTTTCCTTTCATAATCCGCTTTTGTTTTTTTTACCACATTCGTTACCCTTCTGGCCTGCACTTTATACCGTTTGTGTGCCTGCAGGTCACTTTTTTCTTTAAATTCCCTCCACTGTTGTTTATTTTTTTGCAGCTCAAGCTTAATGGTGTTATTCATCCATTTAATCCCTACTTGTTTTACTATTCGGACCCTAGGTATACAATCAGCCATAACCTCCTGTAAATGCTCCTTGACCACTTCCCATGCTCTATCGACATCCAGCTCTTGCAGTTTAAATGCCATTGCACTGATCCAAGCAATCTCCTAAGCTTGTCATACTTGTCAGCATGGTAATTCCACATATACCCTGTCTTAATCAAAAATTCCACGCCTTTAGCCACCTCCCAGGTCAAGACCTTAAGATCACTCTCACCAATAGGTGGCAGGCAACGTGGTCATATTCATTACAGTCAAATTCTCAGATGCTATTACCAGGTCAAGTACTCTCACACCCCTAATATTTTCAATTACATGTTGTCTCAGATAGTTATCCCTTAATAATTGAATAAAATCCATTTCCTTCCTCACATGTGTGGTCTCCTCCTTCCAATCAATGTTACCATAGTTGAAATCCCCCATAATAATTACCCTCCTTCCACTCATTTCATCAATTTGTTTATGCATACTATCTCCACCATCTATTCCATCACCTGGTCTATAGCAGCACCCAACTGTATATTTTGTTCTGCCAGTCTCAATCTCACACCAAATAGCCTCAAATGAGATCTTTTCACTATCCTGCGATACCTTCAATTCTCCTTGGCTGCAGTTCATCAGCTATCATCAATAAAACTCCTCCCCCCATTTTATTCTCTCCGTCCTTCCTGAACACACTATAACGTACACATTCTATCAGACTAACAATATCATCTTCCATCAGCCATGTTTCACTAATGCCAATAACCTGTGGCCAGGAAGAGCCAATCAAGGCCAAAAATTCTTCCTTCTTGTTCCTAATACTCCTGGCATTAGTATACATGAAATGCAGAGGTCCCTTTGTTCCACCCCTATCTTGATGCATTATTCTAACTATCCCATTCCGATTTCTTGTCCTCAGTACTGGCTCGGGTACATTATATACATTCTTACACTCAACTATCTCACTGATCTCAGCATATCCACTTCCCCCCTCCTTGGTAGTTCAAGTTTCCCTGGTTCTGCATATCCATTTTCACTTCATTCAACAACACTTTTTCCAGTCTCTGCACACCGAATCCATTCAAATGCAAGCCATCCATCTTGTATAAATCCTTTTGCCCATCAAACTCATTCCACACGTCCACGAATACCACACTGTCTGTATAACCTGCGCATAAAGTCATTTGCGATTATGGCCTTCCTTCTAAACTCCTCTCTGTCGTACTGCAGCAACAACCTCACCATCCTAACTCTGTCACTCTTTTCTTTCACTACCTTTAACAATACTTTCATGTCCTCTCTCATAAAAAATTTATCTCCTTTCAATTCATTCGTACTCGCCACAACTATCAATTCCTTCACCCTCTGTTTTTGCGCTCTAATACTCTCACTTACATCCTTAAATTTCGCACCCAGTACAAACTCCCTCACATTACAGTTTTTGAACAAAGATGTCGTATTTTTGGAAGCATTATCTTACGTCTCATTGCCGCCATGTGCTATGCTATGAAACGTATCGTTAAAATACTAAGTTAAATAAAACGGAATTCACAACAAATCACACCGACACAAGCTACCAAAAATAGACAACATTCCTTTAAGATTTAAACCAATATTCCAATTTTCACTCAAAATTATACTTAGCTTTCGGGAGCTCTCTGAAAACACTACACATTGTGTAGCCCTCTAGAAATAAAAATATTTAAATAATAAAAGAAAATCAATAGCCTACCCATGGTTTTTCATGAGGATGTCGAAAAAATTTATGTAAGTAATTGATTGCACACTCCATAGTTTAGTGATACAGGAGTGTGTGTGTGTGTGTGTGTGTGTGTGTGTGTGTGTGTGTGTGTGTGTGTGTGTGTGTGGCAGAATATGCAGTCAAAGGGATGTTAACAATAGTGTCTAGGAAACAGTATGCCTTCATCACATGATTTTCACAAAGTACAACTCTCATTATAGCAGGCTGAAAGGAACACTGATGCTTCCAATTTAACACTGTTCCTTTGTTCCTTTTAGTCCAACATAATGGAGTAGCCATATTGATAAGTGACCAACAAGAATCTGACTGCATCACAGCAAAAAAGGGAAAGGCAGTAGGATGTCATTTACAAGCAAAACAAAAAGAATGCTAGAAGCCTTTGTTCAAGAAGTAATAAATACTCTTGTTAAAGGAGTCCAAGCCAAGTTGAGGAATAAGTGATCTTTTATGATACTTATGAACTATAATAAAAGAAAAAGCAAAAAACTTTGTTCGGTCTCTTGATTTCTTGAAACATGAAAACTACATTATGATTAATGAATGCGTGGGTTCCTACATGGTTTATTGTTTTTTTTTTTTTAGTAATGTTACAGTTCATGTTTGCCTTCACTGCATTTATTTTTATGTGGTTTGAGTTATGCTAAAGTATTAGAGAGAATCCAAAAATTGGAACCAATGAACATTTCTCTGTTTATTGGAAAAAGCATGTCCAATTTACATGTCTTCAAGTACGGCACCTAAGTAGCCATCACTAATGTAAATCAGAAAGTGCTTCTATATTTGTGGTCAAGTATTGCTGTTCATTTAAAATATATGAGATTAATTCAAATTACTCACAGGAAAGAAGCCAGCTGGTGGCATTGGTCCTCCAGGTATACCATCACTAGGAGCCATTTGTCCTAGTGGGCTTGGTGCTGTAGGGTTCTATAAGAGATAAAATATCCTGCATGGTCAATACTGAGAGTATTCATCATTTCAACAATTCAAATTGTGTTTTACAATTCAAAGAATGTTTATTTATTTATTTATTTTTTGTAATTAATTAATTTTGTGGTACTTGTTGCAGTTGTACTGATACAGGTGATCAGACATATTATTCAAAAGCTAGTAAGTGGATGCAAACCCTTCCTATAATATGAATCACAGGGATTAATTATTATAAAGCAAGCAAGATATGGAATTCATTCTAAGAAGTAGCAGCAACTTCAAATTTGAATGTATATATATATATATATTTTTTTTTTTTTTTTTGAATGATCTCATTTCTCCTACATTTTTTCTCCTTGTAATTCAACATTCATATTTATTATTTAGTCTGTTCATGTAAAGATTTATCACTTTTCAATATGTTGTTCAAAAATGAATAAAAGTGTATTAATAATTTTCCATGCCAAACTACTCTTCAAAAACAGAAACCAAATATACTTTTATTAAAATATATATAGTTATCTGTGTGTGGTGACCCACAGATGTGGGTCACCACACACAGATATTGCCACCTATTCTTCTATATACAGGTATTTCTTAAGTCCAAAATTAATTTACTAGTAGTTATAATCTTATTAAAACATATCAAGTAGCAGATGGTTGGGGTATATGCAGTTGTCATCAAAATGTATTTTAATTAAATAATAACAGCTCTATATTATTATTAGCTTTTTTTTTGACATTATAAAGTTGATATACTTTGCAATTGAATACTGCAGAAGCAAGGCTTCTTAATTAATCAAGGAATTTTGTTGTTTATAAATAATGAAAATGTAAGAGAAAAAGAGTCTATTACTACTTTGGCCTTATTTCCTCAGGCAGTTTATTTCTAAATTTTGAAATAAACTAAATATCTGTATTCTGCAATCTGATATCCATTCTAACAAATCACAAAACCATTATAAAGCACTGTCCTAAACAAATCCTTATATTGTCTTGGATTGCATACTATATGGCAATGGTTATAAATTTATGGGGCAACACCTCAATTTCTAAACTGTCTCAAGACTCGACAAAACTTGAGTTTGGCATGGAAATCTCATCCATTTGATCTCAGTCTCCTGTATAACTTTTTGTAGAATTATTTTTAAAAAAAGCTGCACAAGGAAACCTTGTATAAAATTTTCTTTAAACAAGGTTTACATATTTCAGTCTATATTACAAAGATGTGTATGCCCATTTCGTAATAAATCTATATGGAACATGCTTGTTATATTCTATTCGAGAGATACTTGTGATATTAAATTAAAAAATATAAACACGTTAACACAAGAATATTTTAATATTTGCCAAATAGTTCAGTCTGAAATTATCAATATCAGACTGACAATTTCTGATATTCACAATTTCATATAATAATATTAATTTATAAATTCAATTAAAGATAACATTAGACTAATGGAGGAATTAGGTCTCAATTAAAAAAAAAAAAAAAAACTAGTGTGTTATCTGGATTAAACTTTCCCATATTTTTGACAAGGATAGGCAGTCATTTTTTTTTTTGTTTAGTGTCACATGTTTAGTGGTGGATTATAAGAATTGAGATGTTGTGTACTCTTTTTGGAAAAGCCATTGAGTTTCATGTGTTGTTGGATAGTAGAAAGTTCTTTCTGTAGAAATTAGAAGTAGAACAATTAGTTTTGGATCTTCTGATTAGATATTTTATGATTCCTGTTTTTTGACAAGGAATATACCGTTGGTTTCCTGTAAACTGTAGTTGTAAGATCATGTTGGAGGTTTAATGGATTTTTTACAACACTCAACAAGGATTAAAATAGAATTTAATACTTCCTATATTTTGTCCTAGTCACTAGGACATCTACGGGGATTATAAAAACAACTAATGTAACATGCAAACAAATATCATACAATACTAAGCCCAACCATGTGAGTGACACCTAAGTCCTATCTAGGTGGAGCGCCCTCTAAGGGTGGTAGTAGGTGGCCTGGAATGTAAGGTAAGACCTCTGGTGATGAGTGTTTCCCAAATCTTTGGAAGCTTAATGCAACCGTATTTATTAAAATTCCATTGGTTTCTGAGAGCTGCTGCTGCTTCTAAGAAACGTCTCTCTTTCTTGAATTTGCTGTGGTGGACAATGGTAGTTTTCTTCCATGATACCCTGTGGGTGGTGTCCAAAGCATGGTCAGCCAAGCCTGAATGACCATAGTTGTGTTTACAGATGTAAGACTTGTGTTCCTCCAGGCGGATGGATGCTGATCTGCCTGTCTGTCCAAAGTATGCCAGCTTACAGGAACAGGATATTTTGTAAACTCCAGGCAGAGAGAGAGGAGGGAGCTGCTCTTTCGTAGAACGGATAAGGGTAGCAAGTTTGCGGTGGGGCTTATATGCTGTGTGTAGGTTGTACTTTTTTAGAATCTTGGCTATTTTTTTGGATGTGCCACAGATGTAGGGTATGGTGATGGGATTTTTAAATCCTTGTTGACGAGAAGGACGGGGAATGGGGGAGGAACTGAATTTTTTTTGATACTCGATCGCTGTAGCCATTGGAGAGGAAAGTGCTGTGTATGTGGTTAAGCTCAGTAGTGAGGGCGGTTCCACTGGAACAAAGATTGTGGGATCTCTTGGTAAGAGTTTTAATAATGCCATATTGTTGAGAGGGGTGGTGGTGGGAGAGTTTGTGAATGTATCTGCCTGTGTGTGTGTGGGTTTTCTGTATACAGTGAAGGCAAGTGTATCATTAGGCAGGCGTGTGACTAAGGTGTCTAGGAAGGGTAAACAATTGTTCTTTTCCTTTTCCATACTAAACTGGATTCTTGGATGTAGGCTATTCAGATGACTGAGGAAGGAGTCAAACGTGTCTGGGCCATGAGGCCAAATAGAGAACACATCATCTACATATCTTAGCCAGATTGAAGGTTTGAGTGGGGCTGAGTCTATGGCTCGTTTTTCAAAATCTTCCATATAGAAATTGGCAAGGGGAGGTGAGAGGGGGGGAACCCATGGCGGTTCCCTCTATCTGCTTGTAGATTTTGTTCTTCCAAGACAAATACCCAGAGTTAATGGCATAGGAAAAGAGATCTAAGATGTCAGAAGGAAAAACGTTTTCTAAGAGAGATAAGGTGTCAGTTAAGGGAATATTGGTAAACAAAGAGGAGATATCAAAGCTTACCAATATGTCTGCATTATTCAAGGTTAAATTTTCTGTGAGGGCTTTAAAGTGGGTCGAGTTTTTTTTATATAGGAAGTGGACCTTCCAGTGAGGAAGTCAGAGAATTGGCCAGCTGTTTAGACAGTCTGTAGCAAGGTGCATTGGTGGCATCTACTATAGGCCTGAGTGGAGAATTGGGTTTGTGGATTTTTGGTAAACCGTATATTCGAGGGGGGGGGGGGGACGAGAGCAGAAAGGTTTAAGTTTTTTCGTTATGTCAAGGGGCCAGGAAGATACTTTTTTTAAGTAAGATTTTTAATTTCTTAATGTGTTTTTGCGGGGTCGTGTTCTAGCGGGATGTAGGTAGCGCGATTGCAGAGGATAATGTTCATTTTACGATTGTATTCACTGGTATTAAGAACGACTGTGGCATTATCCTTATCCGCTCTGGTGATGATGATACTTTTTTCCTTTCCGTAGTTTCAGGAGAGCCGTGCGTTGGGCGTATGATAAATTACTTTTTGGAGGCGAAGAATGAGCGAGGATGTTGGCTACGTCAAGTCTGATGTGTTGTTGGCTATCTCCGATGGTAAGCGACCGATCCCCCATTCGATGTTAACCATTACATCAAGCACCGGCACTTCCTTCGGAGCAACGGCAAAATTATGGCCGAGGCAAAGGGCGCTGATGGCATCGTCGTTGAGCCTTTTGGAAGAGAGGTTTACTACTGTTTGGAGAGGTTGAATTTGTGGTTGTGGTTTGTCTTTAACCAGGTTGTTATATTTCTTGACGTGTTTCTTTTTTATTTTTTGAAATCCTCTCTGTGCGGAAGTTTCCAAAATGCCAGAGAGAATCGACCAAAGTTCAGGGTTAAGAACAGTGGAGAGCTCTGAATGTAAGGAGCCAATGGCGGCGTTCGTCACTGAGAGGGTGGCACGAGTAGAGGCGATTTGCTCGCGTAGTAATGCCAGGCTGGCACGGTCTTACATCTGTAAAACCGTGCCACTTGTAAGACTTGTGTTCTGTAAGGAACACAAGTCTTACATCTGTAAACACAACTATGGTCATTCAGGCTTGGCTGACCATGCTTTGGACACCACCCACAGGATATCATGGAAGAAAACCACCATGCTCCAGCACAGCAAATTCAAGAAAGAGAGACGTTTCTTAGAAGCAGCAGCAGCTCTCAGAAACCAATGAAATCTTAATAAATATGGTTGCATTAAGCTTCTGAAGATTTGGGAAACACTCATCACCAGAGGTCCCACCTTACATTCCAGGCCACCTACTACCGCCCTTAGAGGGCGCTCCACCTAGATAGGACTTTAGTGTCACCCACATGGTTGGGCTTAGTATTGTATGATAGTTGTGTGCATGTTACATTAGTTGTTTTTGTAATCCCCGTAGATGTCCTAGTGACTAGGACGAAATATAGAAAGTATTAAATTCTATTTTAATCCTTGTTGAGTGTTGTAAAAAATCCATTAAGCCTCCAACATGATGTCCTCACAGCACTTAAGCCTCTACACATGAAGTGTAGTTGTAAGAGTATTTGAAGGTTTCCGGATGAGGAGAACGTCTAAAAATGATAACTGGTTATTTTTTTCCATTTCCATAGTAAACTTTATACGAAGATGTAAGGAATACTGTTTAAAAAAAGAAGGTAAGGAGTCTTTGTTGTGAGGCTATATAGTAAAGATGTTATCTGTATATCTTACCCAAAAGGATGGTTGAGAGAAAATAGATGAGAAGAGGACTTTTTCTAGATGTTCTAAATAAAAGTTGGTTAAAGCAGGAGAGAGAGGACATCCCATGGCCGTTTCCTTCTACTTGGCTGTAAAATTTGTTTTGACATAAGAAATATCCAGAGTGTATTACGAAATCGAATAGTTTTATGTCTTCTGGAAAGATGTCAGTCAGTAATTTTAAAGTCTCCTTGAGAGGTACATTTGTATATAAAGATTCTATATCAAAGCTCACCATAAGATCTGTAGGTTGCAATGAGATATTTTTAAATTTTTCTAAGAAATCTGAGACGTTTTTAAGAAAGGAACTAGAGTTGCCTATGTGAGATTTCAATAATTTAGCTAGATATTTGGCTATATGGTAAGTAGGAAAATCAATACAATCTACTATTGGATGAAGAGGAAAGTCAATCTTATGTATTTTAGGAAGACCATAAAATCTAGGAGGTCTTGCAAAATGAGTTTTAAGTCTTTCAATTGTGTCTCTATCTAAACTGATGACTTCATCTAGGAGAGAATTTAATTTCTTTAGTTATCTGTTGGTTGGATCATAATCAATTTCTTGATATGTGGATGCTCTCTTGAAAAAAGAATCCAAGAACATCAATCCTCCATTCATGACAACAAACCTGAAAATTCTGGATTGGCTCAGCACAGGATTGAAACTAATCACAACATCCTTTGGTCAAAAACTCGCCTCTTACATAGATCCTACTATAAATTTGAACGTTTATTCAAAGAAAGTGTAGAGGCATTACTCCATCATTCTAACCTGAATCGGAATGACTGTGTATCTGTAACAAAAATCTGGGAAAGTCTAATCAGGATAACTCATTAATTCATATTAATTTCATGTTATTTAATATTATTAATTAATATCTTTATTTCAATCATGTCTCTGCTTAATAATATTCCCTTTAATACTTAGTGATATAACATCACATGGCTTGTTCTATTTTTAAATGATCTATTGTTAATATTCCACCTTGTATTTTTTAAAACTGTTCTTGTAGTGTCACTGAAGATGGTCTACAATTTTCAGACCGAAATATTTGGCTAATTAAATATCTTTCTTTTGTTTACGTGCTTATATTATTCAATCTTTATGTCACAAGTATCCTTAAAATATCAAAGGAACTTGATATACACCAGGCAGCGACATAGTTGAGCGTTTATCTTTAGAAGATGGGAAATATGTAGATATTTTGTTAATAGGGATATTAACAATATTAAGTGGCTGTTAAAACATATTTCTTCAGAATTCTTGAAATTGGTTCTGAGATTCTGGAAATATATGGAATTGGAACTCGACTTATTGATTCTTTGTTGTTCTGGATAGATTGTAGGAATCGAACAGATGTTGTGTAGTCTTTTCGGAGAAGCCATTTAATTTCATGTGATGTTTGATAGTTGAAAGTTCTTTCTGTAATTCGTGGGGAGTTGAGCAATTAGTTCTAGCTTGTCGAATTAAAATTAGACAAGCTAGAATCAATACCAATTCCTGTCTGTTAATTTCAGACTGAAATATTTGGCAAATATTAAAATATTCTTGTGTTAATGTGTTTATATTTCTTATGCTTGTTATATACGATTTTCCCCTTCCCCATTTATGTTAATTCTATTCACAAGAGGTTATTCAACCTATAGTACATTTGAACTGAGGATGGGTGGAAAGCTAAACAGAAAGAACTTATCATACTTTTCAGGAAATACTTTAAGAAGAAGGATTTCTTCAAAAGGCAGTAATTCCTCCACTCTGATCTAAATCTGTTAATACATGAGCTTTAGCTGGTCAACAGTCTGTCAGAATTTATCTCCATTTGATATATATCCATTAGAATGAATGGTAGAAAATCTGTTCTGTGCAATTGGAGATAAATTCTGACAGAATGTTGAACAGCTAAAGCTCATGTATTAACAGATTTAGATCAGAGTGGAGGAATTACTGCCTTTTGAAGAAATCCTTCTTCTTAATGTATTTCCTGAAAAGTATGATAAGTTCTTTCTGTTTAGCTCTCCACCCATCCTCAGTTCAAATGTACTATAGGTTGAATAACCTCTTGTTAGATCAGAGTGGAGGAATTACTGAAGCAAATTCTAATGACTAGTGACTGTTGGAATATTTGAAAAAATTGCAAAAACAAAGAGTAAACCTATGAAAGAGAGTGGAGTGAAACTGGTTGGAGATGGGTCATTAATCAAACAAACTGCTCTCTTCTGTACCAAGTCAAGTACCATATTTTGACAGTGTACCATGTCAAAATATGGTACACTGTCATCCACAAAATGTATTGGATTTTCAGTCAAGTAGAAGGCATTTCTAAAATATAGGACACCAAACTCTGGGTTCTCATTCTACTTCCAGTTCTGATGACAAAAGGTCATGTTCATATAAATTAACGATAAAGTGGGCAATAATGATGTTGAAAAACAGAGTACAATTAATGGTAAGGTTGCAAGCAAGGTTAAGCGAATGAGTGCATGTGACTGGGCAATAAAATAATGAGAATGAATGATAGCAAAAAAAAAGGACACAAGATTTGAAAGCTGACTTGAAAGCTATGAAATTAATGAAATGGTTGCATTGATTGAATTCGTTCATCCAAAAATTGTTGGAATAAGTGAGACATGGTTGGATGAGGATGACATCCTGGGAGGAATAGAGATGGAAGGTAGAAAGGGTAAAAAAGATAAATTGAGTGTTATTAACGATAGAAAAAGAGTTATGTCCATACAAGGTAGAGATGCAAGGGAGAAATAGTGGTGGTGGTTTTAAGACAGTATGGTGTGAGATAGAGGGGAATAGAATGAAATATTTTGTTGGATGTTGATATAGACCTGGTAATGTGGAGGGTGGTGACCAGTAAATGCATAAGCAAATTAGCCAAGCAAATAGGAAAAGGGTGATCATTATGGGTGATTTTAATTACAACAATATAGACTGAAATGATGAGATAGCAACCGGAAGTAAAGAAAATGAGTTTCTTGAGTTTTTGATGGGCAACTATCTCAGGTAGTACGTAACAGAGGGTACACAAGGATTCAAGGTCTTGAATTTGATCATGTCATCAGAGGATGTTATTATCAATGAGGTGTCAAATCTCCCTCTAGTTGGCAAGAGAGTGACCATGAAGTGATTACCTGGGTGGTTGCCAACCATGTGAGGACGTCCATGAAGTGTAACTACAAGGCTGGCGATTATGAGAAGCTCAGGAGACAGCTTGCAGATGTAGCATGGAATGAGGAGTTGGGTGAAAAGGAGATCAATGCTGCTCGGTTGATATTCAAGAACTATCTAGTAAAAGCAATGTCTAAATGTATTCCAAAGGTCAGAAGTTTAAATAAGATAGGTGTGAAATGGATGAATGAAGACATTTAACGTGCAATACAGAGAAAAAAATACATTATGGAGGCAATAAAAGGAGTGATAATAATCAATTCCATGAGAAGTGAAAAGAACAGGCAAGGAGGGTGACTCGGTTGGTAAGAGTAGCAGAAGTTCACTATAAGCAGCAGTTAGCTAATGAAGCTAAAAAAAAATCCTAGGGAGTTCTTTTGATATGTAGACATAAAAAAAAAAGATTATGGTGAGATGGCATTTACTGGAGAAAATGGTATAAGGGCAACTTCTGCAGGGGATATAATTGAGATATTTAATGAGCAGTTCACATAGGTCTTTCATCCTTTTCTGAATTTCTGAATTTTTCTGAATGTGAGTGAGGAAGAGGTATATGAGGAATTAAGCAAACTTGATATTAATAAGGCTGTGGGACTTGATGATATATCATTGCATATTTTGAAGGAATGTGCCAGGGAGTTGACATCTGCCTTGACATATTTGTTTAATAAGAGTCTTGCACTGGGTTGAGTTCAACATAATTCAAGCATCAAATTACGACGGATGTCCAGAGAGTAAATTCCGATGGGCTGTCAGAGAAACAAAAATATACTTACAAAAAAAGCTTTACTGGAAATAAAAGTAGACATTTTTCACTACTTTTCTACATAATTTCTGCCATTGTTCAGGCACTTATCAAAACAGGGCACCAAGAGTTGTATACCTTCATTGTAGAAGGTTGCCGCCTGTGACGCAACCCAAGTATTGATTGCTTATTTGACCTAGTCGTCGTCTTGAAACCGCCGGCCACCAAGGAAAGATTTCAGATGTTTGAACAGGTGAAAGTCGCTTGGCGCAAGGTCAGGGCTATATGGGGGATGATGAAATTGTTCCCAGCTGAAGGTGGCGAGAAGTTGTTGTGTTATGCAGGCCGTGTGTGGGCGGGTGTTATCATGAATCAAAACAATGCCCCTGGTAAGTATGCCAAGTTGTTTATTCTGGATCGCACAACGCAGTTTCTTAAGGGTTTGGCAGTACATACTCGTGTTGATTGTGGAGCCTTGACCCAAGAAGTGTATCAGCAAAATTCCTTGTCTGTTCCAAAACACAGGGCACATGATTTTCTGAGTGGAAGCTTTTGTCTTCAATTTTGTCTTGACTGGTGATGAGATGTGCCTCCATTCCATGCACTGTTGTTTGGATTCAGGGACTGCGTGCGACACCCAAGTCTCGTCCCCATTAAAAAAGTCTTACCCATCTTCGTACCATTGAATCACTTATTGTGTGTTCTCCATAAACCTCAATAATTTGGCAATGAATTTCAGCTGCTTTAACGTTTCTCGCATTCAAGAAACAGATAACTGACCTAATTTCACATGCGGTAGGTGATTCGATTTTCTTAGATATTATAAACACACACCAAGAAGCGTATGCACTGCAAGAATGTCTGAAAATGGCACCAATGCCTTGCTAACGAATCAACAAACTCAGCACACATGTGCACCATTGTGATCGGATCGCAGCGCTGCAGTGAAAATATTTAACGGAATTACTTTCTGAACTTCCCTTGTATAAGCCAATATGTATGTCAGTTGTAATTAAAGTGTTGGAAAAGCTGGTGAGAATCAGGATACAGAATTGGGTTGACAACAATGATATTATCTCCAATGGACAGCACAGATTTGTTAAAGGGAGGTCTTTTTTTATTATTATTAATCTACTTACTTATTACCATAAAGTGACAGCAGCATTGGACATGGGAGATGGATACATAGTAGTATACTTAGACTTTGAAAAGGCTTTTGATAGATTGCCACATGATAAGTTGATAGTGAAACTAGAGCGGATGTGGTTGGATATTAGACTAGTGCACAGGATTGGTGAATGGCTGTCAGACAAGTATCAACACGTTGTGTATAGGAGAGCAATATCCCAGAGGAGGAAAGTCATTAATGGTGTGCTTCAGGGTCTGTTCTAGGACTATTGCTGTTTAACCTGTATGTTAATGACATTGGGGAAGATTTGAATGGGGATATACAGTTGTTTGCAGATGATAAAATTGGGACAAATTATGAGCAGTAGAGCAGATGTTATGGCCTTATAAAAGACTTGAATAGACTGTGTGAATGGGCACAGGAGTGGGGATGCCAGTTCAATATTGCAAAATGTGAAAGTTTTAATATTTGGATAACGAAGATGGGATGTAGAATTTACTGTTCATGGGGATATATTGTTGGAGGTAGAGGAAATAAGAGATCTTGGGTGATGGTGATAACAATCTAAAATTTAGAGGACATATTGCCAAAATTGTGACGACAGTAATGAATTCTGCCATGATGCAGAGGACACTGACTTTAGCAGTAAGGAGATTCTGATTCCATTGTATAATAGTTTGATTATGCCACATATGGGCTACTGTGCACAAATTTGGTTACGTGGTTTTTAAAAGAATGAAGAGATGTTGGAGAGGGTCCAGAGGCAATTGACTAAAGTTGTTTCTGATCTCTGTAATGATGAATATGAAAAAAGGTTGAGATGATGCAATTTGCAGAGTCTAGTAAATAGGAGGAAGAGGAGTGATGATATAGAGACGTACGAGTTTGTAAAGGATTGTTATAGGATTTACATTGAAGAGGTTTTTCATAAAATGGTGGGAGACTGGGAGAGAACACGAGGTCATCCCTGGAAGCTGTATAAGGAGGATGTGAGCAGGGGAGTGAGAGGCAGGCTTTTTTACATGGAGAGATGTGAATAATTGGAATGCATTGACTGAAAGCATGGTGTCTGCTGCGAATTTGAATATGTTTAAGGCACAGCATGATGAGCTGTGTGTGTATGACAAAAAGGACCTCCTAGATGAGTGACTGCACAGAGGTCTTAGGATGATGATGATTATAATGATGATAAACAGTAGGAGATATTTTTCACATCAAGGAGGGAGCAACATGAAGTAAATACTTTAAGAAAAAGCATAGAGGGTGTTGGGTGAGTTAAAAGATGCCTTTACGATAAATCTTAGAGCGCTGTGGAGGTATTCGAATTACCTTGATGGCCCTGTTTTTCACTCAGGATTTTTCCATGAGTGCAGGTCACAAAGATGCCTTCAACGATCTCGATCTTGAGCCTCTCTCTTCCATGTTATACACCCAGAGATTTCACTAGTGGATCTTCCCATCTTGTAGGTGGTCTTCCTGGTTTTCTCTTTATTCTTGGTTGCCAGTTGAGTATTCTATATGTCCATCTGTTATCCCTGAGTCTGGCTATGTGACCTGCCCATCTCATCTTGCTTTCATATACTGCAGTTACCACATCTTTTATGTCTGATCTCTTTCTTAGTTCCATGTTTCTAACATGTTCCATTTTTCTGATGTTACAAATCCTGAGTTCTATTGCATGCTGAGTTATTCTGAGAGTCTCTTCTTTTCTTGTCGTGTTCCATGTTTCTGATCCATATGTGAGTGATGGAAAAATGTCACTATTAAATAGTTTTGCCTTTGCAGAGATGTCAAGATTTGGATCAGTAAGTGTTTCTTTCAGTCTGTTGAATGATAGCCATGCAGCTTTCTTTCTCTTTGCTAGTTCTTCAGATAAATTGTTATTCATTTTTTATTGTTTGTCCTAAGTACTTGGAGTCGACTTGTTCTATAGGGATGTTATCAATACATAGGTGAATGTCACTTGTGTAGATGTTTTCGATCCATTCTGTTTTGAATAAGTCTCAAAAAATTTAATAAAAGCTTGCTATAGAATGGTAAGAGATCCAACAACAACAGGTATGCTGGCAAATTCTGAAATCATTTCTAATTGATATTTAATCCAGAGAAGCAAGTTTGGAGAAGGGGGAGAATCCGTTTCCCCACATAAATTGCTAAAACTTTTTTTCCCTTTGTTTGTGCACATTCCTTACATTGTAAAAATACCTGTAAATAAGTGAATTACTGTATTTCTGAAGAAAAGAAAGGACAGATTTTAGAATAATCTAGTTCTTCTCTGTACAGCTGCTAGTTCTGGACAAGTCACAAATCCTGTCCGACCTTACAATATGCTTTTAATCTTTAGGTTTGATACATCAAAAACAAAAATAGATAAAGACTATGAAAAAGAGCAATATGGATAGTTGACGACATCTCTTACACCGGCTAACTCAAAATGTCACACTTTTTTTTTTGCCACAGAATGTGTGCCATTCAGCTGAACTGGCATCCACCTTTCTTCCACTTTCCTTAAAGTCTATGAAACATATCAGCAGTTACTGAACTGGAGGATATCATGAGTCCATCTATGTTTTATATTCCAACATAGAAACTTAAGTTTCAGAAATTACCAGGGCTTATGAGAATGTACCTGTCAGCATTAGAATTGCCTTGGTTTGTGCTCTTAAAAGACAAATCTCTGCTCAGGAGCATACATACCCACTCTTTATTAGTGCATAAATAGCTTTCAATGGCCTGACAGGTTATATATATATCTGATATATGTATCTGTTTACATCTGACACACACACACACATGAAAGGTCCCAAGACCTATAAGAGATAAACGCTGTGTGAGTGTGGGCAAGAAGGTAAAAAGAAAGAAGGAATCTGTTCACATTATTTTGAATAGGTTGTATTCCTTTGAGAAGGCTGTTCCAAAGAGAAGAAGTGGATGGAATGAAAGATGAGGCAGAGAAGTTAGTTCTGCGATTTTCAAGTTGTATTGTAAATGGATGTCTGTTAGCAGCAGCAACAGCTCTTGTGATATTCGAGGAAAGTGGAGGAATGGACAATTCAGAAAGGCATAAGGTGGAAACTGAATGTCTATGGGAAAAGAAATGAAGTGGATCTGTGACAGAAGAATCATTAATTAATTAATTTGATTGCCCTCTTCTGAATAGCAATGAATAATCTTAGTAAAGATTATGGTGTACCACCACAAATATGTAAGTAATATTCCATGGTTGGGCAGATTTGGGATTTCTTGAGTTATCAGCTATAAAGGTGTGAAGTAATGTCTTGTGAAGAAAAGTACAGCATTTTGGAAGCTGCAGCAGCTATGGGTGATATGTATTTGTACCAAGAAAGGCTGAAGGTGTATGTCAATCCAAGAAGGGAATTGGATCATGTTTGGATATCTGGATATCATTAAAATTTAGGAGAAGGAATGTGAACTCGTTCTTGTGAGAGATCAGGAAAGACTGAGTGGCATTGAAATATATAAAGATTGCTCTTGTCCCACTGAAACCACTAAATTCAGGACATTGGTCATAGTAGATCTTAGCGGTTTAACAACTGAGCACTACAAGGATTGTCAAAAGAAATTCAGGAATGGAGTTTACTGTCATATGCAAAATTATGGATAGGATTTGAAATCTGTGAGAACAGATAATTTATAGACAACAGGAAGAGATTGGGTGCAAGTACAGAACCCTGAGGTACTCCTGCACTTATAGAGAAGTCTGAGGAAAGGAAACCATCCACTATGACATACAAAAGTTAGTGATCCAGTTGCAGAGGTTAAAAGGCAAACTTGATCAAATACTTTTGAAATGTTGAGAGCAAGCACATGAGTTTCTACAAATTTTTCTGTTACTTTAGTCCAGAGGCAGGTGGTGAAAGATAGGCTGTGGATAGAGAGTGGCATATGCATATTGTTGGCTATTGATTAGTTAGTAGGTCTCCAGGTGGTACAGGAGATGGTTATTGATGCTCTCCATAGTTGTGGAGGGAACTTTGCCCTGTAGGCATGTAATGAGGTCCTGGACTGTTGTGAGGTGGATGTCCCTTGACCTAACCTGATGCTCCAGTTCATCCCACAGATGTTGGAGGCCAGTCAAATGTGGAGATGTTCATGTCCACTATGCAGCGTCTCTCTTTTCTCTATCTTATCCTCACAGGAAAGGCCCACAAGACCTATAGCATATCAACCATGTGTGGGCAAGAGGAATAGAAGAACAAAGGAAGCTGTTCACATTCTGATTGAACAGCTGAGGGTTGTAATCTTTGGGGAAGGCAGTGGGGGAGACTGTTCCAAAGGACAGAAGTAGATGGAATGAAAGAGGAAGCAGTGAAATTTTTTCAGTGAGTTTCAAGATGGACTCTAAAAGAATGTTGGTTAGCAGTGGCTCTTGTTTTAATGATTTTGGGGGATAGTGGTGGAATAATTGTGGCCAATTCAGCAGAACACTATCCATGAAAGTCCAAGAAGAGAAATTTAATCATGTTTGGATATTTTCGTATTACTTGAAGGTAAGGGGGAGGGGGTGTGAGCTCTTTCTTACGGGAGTACATCAGAGAGGACTGAGATTTGGTGGCACTGAAGTTTATAAGGTTGTCCTTGCTCCACTTGGATATAATTAGATCTGAGTTCAGGTCACTGGTTGTGGTAGATCTTGAGGATTCTAATACTTGAGCACTACAAGGTGTATCAAATGAAAAGAATGAATGGAATGTACTGTCATCGGCAATGCTATGGATAAGATTTGAAGTCTATAGAACAGGTCATTTATATACAAGAGAAAGAGTGGGTGAAAGAGACTGTTCCAAACAATTGAAGTGGGTATGTGAGAGAGGGATCATTAATTAGCAGATTGCCCTCTTCTGGATAGAATCAAGCAATCTTAGAGAGGATTTTGGTACACCACCTGAAATATAGGAGTAGCATTCCATGGCTGGGAGGATTTTGTGTTTGTATAGAGTTAGCAATTTTGGAGGTGTGAAGCAGTCTTGTGCAAAAAAGTACAACAAGTTTTTTGGTGTATACAAACACTGGGATACTCCTGCAGGTTTGGAAATCTGAGGAGAGAAAACTGTCCACCATGATGACATGTAGTGAGTGACCAGTAAGAAGGTTGGCAATTCAGATGCAGACTGTGGAAAGGAGATCATATGATGGCAGTTTGTTAAGTAAGCCCCTGTGCCAAACTCAATCAAATGCCTTTGAAATATCAGAGGTGGGTGGTGAAAATAAGATCAACTGTAGATCATGAGTGTCGAAATACATACTGCTGGTCACTGATTAGTTGGTATGTCTCTAGGCAGTTCCAAAGTTGGTTGTTGATAACCTTTTCCATAATTTTAGAGAGAACAGAAGTGAGATCAACTGGACAGCAGTTTGTTGGTTGACTTTTAACACCCTCTCTTTGGGATTGGATTGGATTCAGGCCTGTTTCCATGTTGAAGGATAGATGTTAGCTGAATAGGATAGACTGAAGGGGCGATACACGATAGGTGTTAGTTCTGGGGCACAATTTTTTTAACACAATAAGTGGGATACCATTGGGACTGGATGTCTTGTTTGTGTTTAGGTTATTAAGGATTCTTCAGATATCTTTCTGATGGAAAGCTATGGTGAAATTGAATGGACAGTTCTTGCTGCATTGGAAGGGTGGGGAGCTTTGCTCAGGTCATCAATGCAGAAATTGGAAGAGAAAAGTGATGTCAGTAAGTTGGCCTTTGTCTTTAGGTATGCCTATGATATCATGTGAGTGGTGGAAACATACACTAACAAACGCTGAACCCCAATGGGCTTGGCAAGAAGGCTCAACTGCATTTTATCTTGCATCTAACCATGAAAAGTTATTTGCAAACCTAAAATACATTTTGTACACGAGTGGGCTAAGGATTTTTTTTTCTATTTTTACCAACTTTATATATTATTTTGCATTTTAATTTGTTTTTCACCTAGTCTGGAAACAATGAGCTGTAGACCAGACTTCGAATTTTTTCATGCCACTTCAGGCCACCAATAAGTGGGGCAGAGGTCTCATAGCAGGCAATGATATTTATCTCCCATCTAAAGACAATCACAAACATCCAGGCCCATGGACTTATTTAATTTTTGGTAGTTTTTGTCTTGAGTCAATCATGGTATGCTTAGTTTTTTCTTTTACTGTGTTGGCACAATTTTTTTCAGAACCAAGGCTCCGATGGTGACCAGAGATTTTTGGTGGAATGAGGGATAAAGGCCTTCAATCCTGTGAGGATGATTTCTGTCATTCAGTCTGAGCAGGTGTTTGGATCAGGAGAACTGAAGCAGTAGTTGGGTCATGGAAGGGAGGAGTAAAAGTCACAGAGGTCATCTCACTTGGTATCCACGTAGAGCCTAAGAACACAAGACTGAACTGTTGGGTGAAGAGTGGCATTAAAGAAGTAAAATGTAGTAAAGAGATATAATCGTTACACTTGCCAGAATTTCAAAAAGTTTTTCAAATTGCAGCAAATGAAAAACATTAACTGAATTCATGTTAGTGTAGAGGCAGATAACAAAGATGGTATCAGGACTGTTAGTTATGAAGACAGGCTGAGGGAATGTGGACTGCAGAGTTTGGTAGATAGAAGAAAGACAGGTGATATGATTGAGACTTAGACTTTTAAACTATTGAGAAGTGGTTACAGGGTTAACACACAGGGAATCTTGCAGACTTGTAGCAGATTTATTTAGAAGTATAACATCCTATGCATAAAGCAAAGATATCAAAATTGGAGATTAACATGAAGCCTGGCTGTAGTTTTGGCTTGGAGAGTGATGGAAGCAGCAAGTGAAAGTGACAAATTTGTATGGTAATGAAATTAAGACCAAACCAGATCAAAGTGGGGGGGGGGGAATTGCAATCTGGGATACAATCAAGGTGTCAGTTCTAATGAATGCAATCTACCTAATGACTGCTTTTGGTAGATGAGTAGATAGTGCTTATTGGATTTCCAGCTGGGCTTTTGTTACAAACAGTAATTCTGGTGTAGATGACTCTAGATAGTGCAGATGGCTTATATTCCTGTTAGACCATAAAAGGTCATGTACAAACCTTTTTTTTTTTTTCCTTTGATAAACATTAAGGATGGTGGATTATTATGAATTTTTTGGTTAGATTTTTGTTTGTTTTTTATGATTTTGTTTTTCGGGTGTTAGATTGTTATTATTTGTGACGTTGGATTTTTGTTGCATTTTTTGTGATGTTGGTATTTTTGTCATTCATATATTTTTAGAGATGGTGAATTTTTGTTGTTTATTTTTTGGGTGTTGGATTTCTTTATCATTTATGATTTTTTTGGATGTTGGGCTTTTGTCATTCTTTTATGATTTTCTGGATGTTGAATTTTTGTTGATCTTTTTATGAATTTGGATGTTAGATTTTTGGGATGTAGAATATTTGTTATTTCTTTATGATTTTTGGAGTGTGAGATTTTCTTTTTATATGATTTTGAGGGGGTGCATAAGGGTCAAAGCTATATAACTGAGAGGAGACCTCCACATAGCCTTTAAAGGAATGCGGAGAACCGACCAGGGCTTCTGACCTAATGTCCAATCCTCACCTTCTCGTGGTGCACCCTGTTGGGTATCTACTTTGATACTGAACGAACGAGGATGGGCTGGTAATTTGGGATTTAGCCGACCAAATTGTATTCTTATTGGTTAAACCAAAATAAAAAATGATGGTACAACATGACAAAATTTCATGATGGCTGGGGCGTCGCCCGGTTAAACAAGGCCCCCGTTGTTTTCGCCAGGGAACCAGGGCGAACAGCGAAAAGTCAGCTACTGGAACAAATCTGAAAACAAACCCCAACTCAACATCACCAGAGTTAAAGATCGGTACTATCAACGTAAGAAGCCTGAATGGCAAAGAAATGGAGCTAGCTGAGGAATTAGATAAGTACCAGATCGACATAATAGGGGTGACTGAAACAAAAAAGACCAAAACTGGTGAGATCTTTCTGAGCAATAAATACAAAATGTTATATTCGGGCAATAACAATCAAGGAAAAGAAGGAGTAGCCATAGTATTCAACACAAAATACGAGGCTAATCTTCTTGAATGGCAGTCAGTCTCAAGTAGAGTAATGTGGGCAAATATGAGAATGGGGAACTGGACAATGAGACTTATTTGTGCCTATGGTCCCACAGAAGGTTCTACTAAGGTAGAAGTGGAGGAATTTTTTGAGGCTTTAGAAAAAGCAACTGACACAATGAAAATGGAAAAGTTGGTCCTTGTTGGGGATCTAAATAGTAGAGTAGGAAATGATTGTGAGACATACAAAAATATTTTGGGAAAATTTGGAGAAAAGAGCAAAGCTAATAATAATGGCAAATATCTGTTGGATTTCTGCTCAGGACATGGACTGGTTATTACTAACACCATGTTCCAACATAAAAATGTGCACAAATTCACATGGAGAGAAGAGGCTAGGAATAAGAAAAGTCTCATTGACTATGTTATTGTTGATAGTGATGTTTTCTCCCTGGTGCAGGACACCAGAGTGTACAGAGGATTTGAAATTGGAAGTGATCACTATTTAGTCTTGAGCAGGATAAAATTGAATTTCATATTGAAAAGAATAACATGTAAGAAAGTTTTAAACCGAATAAAAGTTGAGCAGCTCTCAGATGTAAACTGTAGACTAAAATACAGAAATATTATTGAAAAGAAAATGAAAGAGTTTGAGAACAGGAATCAAACCTTGGAGATTCAGTGGCAAACTCTGAAGGAAACATTGATTGATTCTGCCAGAGAGGCATGTGGTGAGGTTGTGTGCAAAGATAAAAAAAATCAGAACTCCCTGGTGGACACAGGAAGTTAAAGAGGCAGTGAAGGAAAAGAAGAAAGCATATCAAAAGTTCCTGGCAAATAAGTCAGCTTTTACTCTTTACAGAATACAGAGACAAATGTAAGAAAGCTAAACAGTGTGTTAGCTAAACAAAAGTCATGGGAGGACTTTGGCAAGAATATAGAAAATAAATATCAAGAAGGTGGCAAAATATTCTGGAGGTTGTTGAAGAAGCTTAGGAATGGAGGAAAGAGTGCTGTAAAAGGAATTAGAGATGATAAAGGTGAAATGAAAACAGGAGAAAAAGATATCCTTCAAGTATGGAGTAATTACTTTGAAAAACTGCTAAATGAAACAAGCAGTGATGACAGCACAGTGATAAAAAACACTGACCAGGCATGCAGTCAGGAATACATATCCATACTTGAAGTAGAAAAAGCCATCAAAGGCTTGAAATGTGGATAGGCAGCAGGAGTAGATGATATTCGACCAGAAATGCTGAAGTATGGTGGTATAAGAGTCTTACAGTGGCTGCACTGCATAGTTCAGAAAGCCTGAACAGAGGAACGAATTCCCAATGATTGGAGTAGAGCTCTCATAGTACCCATATATAAAAAGGGAAATAAAACTGAATGTGAGAATTACAGAGGTATTTCCCTACTGAGTGTTGCTGGCAAGATCTATGCAAGTATACTTGAGAAACGGTTGAGAAGAATTGTGGAAGAAAAGCTTGGTGAAGAACAAGCTGGATTCAGGCCAAATTCAAGATCAGATCTTCACTTTACGACAAATAGTCGAGAAAGCATGGGAATATAACAAAGATCCGTATTTAAGTTTTGTCGATTTGGAAAAGGCATATGACAAGGTGCCAAGAGAGAAGCTATTCAATATGCTGCAGTTATATGGTGTCAATGGGGCATTATATCAAGCAATACTTAGTCTTTATTTGAGTTGTGAGTCAGCAGTTAGAATTGAAGGAAGTACAGGAAGATGGTTTAATGTTAAATCTGGTGTGAGACAAGGATGTACATTATCCCCTCTGTTATTCATTATCTATATGGATCACATTATGAAGGAATGTGGTATTAAACCTGATATCAAAATTGGAGATGTTAATGTCAGCTCTTTGCTTTATACGGATGATGTTATACTTCTAAATAAATCCGCTACAAGTCTGCAAGATTCTCTGACTAAATTGAATAGCTGTTGTAATAGATATGGTATGAAGGTCAGCAATAAAAAGACAAAGACAATGAAAATAGGCAGAATCATTGAAAATGTCAACTATGTTGTGAATGGAGAACCTGTGGAACAAGTAAAACATTTCAGCTACTTAGGCACAATTTTTACTGAAGATGGTAAACTAAATATAGAAATAGACAACAGAATCAGCAAAGCTGGTATCGTGGGAAGTCAATTGAATAAATTCATATGGAATAAGAAAGAAATTAGTCGGAACACTAAATTAGCTGTATACAAGACTGTGTTCAAACCAATTTTAACTTATGGATCTGAGAGCTGGGTCAGAAGTAAAACACTGGACCAAAGACTAGAGACCGCAGATATGAGAGTCCTGAGAAAGATTAGAGGCGTGAACAGATGGCATCAATGGCAATATCATATTAAAAATGAGGATATTAGGAAAGAACTTGACATTGTCAGCATCCAGGAATGCGTTAGCAGAGCTAATCTCAGATGGTATGGTCACTTAAAATAGAATGGGAGAGGAAAGATTAGCAAAACAAGTTCTCTGCCAGGTTGGCAGGAAAACGACCCAGAGGAAGACCAAGATATAGGTGGATTGATACGGTACAAAGTGCCTTAGACGATAGAAATATAAGATCTGATAATGTTGGAGTCTTGACAAGTAACAGACTGATTTGGAGGAAAATTGTAGATAGGAAGTTAGTAATGATGTAATTTTTTCATGTAGTACTGTCATATCCTGTACACCCCTTGAGGGTACATGGCAGGAATTTGATGATGATTTTGAGGGTGTTGGACTTTTATAATTTTTTGACTTTTTGGGATGTTAGATTATTGTTGTTTTCATGATTTTCTACGGTGTTGGATTTTTGTCATTTTTTGATTATTGGAATGTTGATATTTGTCATTTTTTTTAATGATTATTGGAATATTAATATTTTGTTGTTTTTTGTGATGTTAAATTTTCATGGGTTTTTTATTTTTTCGATTTTTGCAATTTTTTTGTTGTTGTTTTTTTGAAATGATTTTTTCAATGTTAGATTTTGTCATCCTTTTACGATATTTGGGATTGAATTGTTGCTTTTCATGATTTTTTAGGTGTTGGATTTCTTGGATGTTAAATTTTTCTTGTTCTTTTATGGTTTTTTAGATGTTTGTCATTTATGATTGTTTGGTTGCTGGATTTCTGTCTTTTTACAATTGTTGAGTATGCTGAATTTTCAACATTTTTTTAATTTTTTTGGGATTTGAATTTTTGTCTTTTTTATGATTTTGAGAGGTTGGTTTTTATCATTTTTTATGATTTTCCTGGGAGTTAGATTTTAATCATTTTTTATTTTTTGGGATGTTGGATTTTTTCGTTTTCATGATTTTTGGATTTTTTATGATTTGTGGATGTTAGATTTTTTTTATTCTTTTACGATATTTGAGAAGTTGTATTTTTGTCATTTTTTATATATTGGGATGTTGGATTTTTGTTATTTTTATACATTTTTGGCATGTTGGACTTTTGTCATTTTTTATGATTTGGAGATGTTGGATTTTTGTCTTTTATATTTTGGGATGTTAAATTTTTGTTGGTTTTCTTTCTTTTATGATTATTGAGTTGTTAATTTTCTTTGCTTTTTACAATTTTTTGGGATGTTGAATTTTTGTTATTTTTTAATGATTTCTGGGGTTGGATTTTTATTATTTTTTTTTTTACGATTTTACGAGGAGTTATGTTTTCATCAATTTTTGGGATGTTAGATTTTTGTCGTCTTTTATGATTTGTGGATGTTGAGTTTTTGTCATTCTTTTATGATTTTTGTGATATTTTTCATGATTTTTGTGATTTTAATATTTTGGGATGTTAAATTTTTGTCAAGTCAATTTTTTGTTGGTTATGATTTTTAGGAATTGAATTTTTGCCATTTTTTTGGATGTTGGATTTTTGTTAATGGTTTCTTTGGTTGTGCAAATTTTTTCATTAATGATTTTTTTGGATGTTGGATTTTTGTCATATTTTATTTTTGGTTACTGTATTTTTGTTATTTCATATGATTTTTGGGATGTTTAAATTTTGGCCCTTTTTATTTTTGGTGGTTGAATTTTTGCATTTTTAAAATGGATGTTGATTTTTTGTTTTCTCTTTTTTTTTGGATGTTGGATTTTTCAACATTTGGATTTTGTGATATTCCATGATTTTTTGGAAGTTGGATTTTTGTCATCATTTTTTATGATTTTTAGGTGTTGGATTTTTCATTTATGATTTTTTGGATGTTAATTTTTTGTCATTCCTTTATGGTTGTTTGGATGTTGGATTATTGTTCTTATGATTTTTGGGATTTATTATTTTTTTTTTGAATGTTCATTTTTGTTGTTTTTTATGATTTTTTGGGTGTTGGATTTTTATTTTTACGATTTTTTGGGATGTTGATTTTTGTAGTTTTTTATTTTTTTGGAATGTTGAATGTCTTATTTTTTGTGATGTGTAATTTTTGCCTTTATGATTTTTGTTTTGGATGTTGGATTTTTGATTGTCATCATTTATGATTTTTGGATATTGGATTTTTGTCATTTTTTTTATGATTTTTGATTTTATGTTGAATTTTAAAATTTTTTTGCTATAATTTTTTGGAATGTTGGATTTTTGTCGTTTTTAAATGAGATTTTGGAGTGCTGAATTTTGTTTTTTTTATGAGATTTAAGGGTTCGATTTGTCTCATTTTTTATGATTTTTGGGATGTTGAATTTTTGTCATTTATCATTTTTTGGATTTTTTATTTATTTTTTATTTTTATGATGTTTTTCTTGGCTGGTTTGTTGTTTCAAACTCTTTGTTCCCATTACAGAGCAAGCAATTCAGTTTGTTTGAAAGACCATCAGAGGTCTAAACCAAGACCTTAGTTACAAAGTATCAGTCTTAGGTTCATTCCAACTTCTTCATATCTGAACTGCCATGATATGCATCCTGCTGCTGAAAATCATTGGATTTCATTGAACTTCCACCACCACCCAATGACATTATGTTGAATTACTTGCTGGTTCTGAAGTTACTAAAGGTAACTTTAGTAACACAAACAGATGTGTCATACAAATTTGAATTCCATCAGGCTGTCATCAGAGATCAGGCAGAAATCTATAGGGACAAAAAGCAGTTTAATACCATAGCAATTCCATCTGAGAAAGCTAAATTTATTGTAAATCAAACTCTCAATAGGTGCATAATCAAATACTAAAATACAGAGCAGAATGGCTCTAATTCGTAATAATGAAGATATTATGGATCCATTCATATTTTATAACCATAACCAAATATAGAAAGAAACTTAAGTTTTCAAATTTATCAGAGTTTATGAGAATGTAATGAAGATTATATTCTCATTCAATATCATACTTATACTAAATTGAAGCCTTTTAATATTATCAGTAGTATGTTTACATTTCCTCTTTCATGCAGACTACCTCAATTAGGACTACATACTACAAGAAGAATTATCCTCTCATGGAAAAATAGCAGATTAAAGATGCAAGACTACAAAAATAAAAACATTTATAATTACATACTTACATGTGCAATACCATTTACAGCATAACCTGAGTTGACAAAGCCCTAGGATTAAATTAAAATGGCAGTTTATAATATTGACTCACATACTATTAACTTGATTCATTTGATACCTAAATTATTAATTTTACACAAACATAAAATAGCCATAAGAAAAGTAAATAAAGTACAAAAAAAAAAACTCAGTTATTTTAAATATTTATAATGGATTATTAAAAATTAAATATCTAATTTTAAGGAAATAAAATATTCTTCCATAACCAGACTTAGTGTCAAAGAGTAATCTGCATAACACTGGAAAGTGAGCATACATGCTCCATTTCCAGTGTTATGCAGATTACTCTTAATAGATATGATATCCAAGCTTCACAGTATATTTGGGTAGGTGTTCACTAGAGCTTGATCAGTGGGTAGTAGTTAAGTTTTAGCAGTTATATTCATGATTAATCTTTAATAGTTTATAACTGCTCAAAGGCTTCATCCAATATACAACTTACATTTTTTTCAATTTAAATGTTGGAAAACATTATGAGCAGTTGTTTTTTAGTTATCTTGTAACTTGCTATTTTTAGCTATTTACAGGCTAAAACCATCAGTGGCATAGTTTTAAACAGCACTTCAAGCATCTCTTTTCTGGGGAAAAATTTATATATTTATTTTTCCAGCTGGAAGGCAGTCAATTTTAACCTTGGAACTTGAGTTTGCCTCTTATGAGACAAACCAGACTGAGAATACAAGCTACTTTGTCCCAAGCAAATTATGTGTAGCAAAACAAGTAGAAATGTCTGATGTTCAGAAAATATGTGGGGGAAGAACAGACCAAGTAAATAAAAAAAAATTCACACATTTAAATACATATATCTTCAAACATTCCATACCCAATACTTGACACCTCTTTACTCTTTTTTTTTCATGAATGAAAAGATTTTTGGAACTCTGTTTATAGTATACCCTTTAGGAGCACCATCATGTTTTGCTTTGTTTCAAAACTGCTAAAATATTTTTCTGGAATTTTTTTTAAGCTTTGTAAACAAAGATTCACAAGAATGAAGGGAGGGGGATAAGTACATGGCAGGTATCCCCAAAGATGTGATATAGATTTGCACTAGGAAATCTGCTCAACTGATAATGCCAAGTAGAAGGAGCATTATTATGATGAAACACCAATTCATCATTGAATTATTTTGGGCAAAGTTTCCTCTTAAATGCTCTAAAAACTTTATAGAAGTGCCACAATAAGAGGTCAGTGTCATAAATGTGTGGTATATAATTTTTTTGATGTCAAAAACTGCCAACTGATATAATTTCGATTCTGAATATGACATTTTGCCTTCTCTAGAAACATGCTTGTTTCCCACTGGAGATATTTGCATGTTTGGAGATTATATTGGAATGCCCAACATTTATCTATTGTAATAATCTTATTTAAAAGGATAATCCCTCATAAATCTTTCCAAAATGTTGGAGCAAATGTTTCTTTTCACGATTGTCTATCAGAACTTTCATCAACATCTTTGTGCACACGATTCTCAAGCCCAAATTCCAATTCAAAATTATGCAAACAACTTCTTATTCTCGTTTAATTGTTTTGTTACATTTTAATGGCAGTTATTGCCAATCAAAATCTGGGTCACTTATTTTACTAGATCTCATATCACTCTTAATTCACAATCTCACAAGCTTATCTTCTTAACCTTTAGACAATCTTGTATTTACACAAACAAAGTTCAACATTATGACCTCAATAAAGACCAAAATCTTTAAGACAACAATAAGACTTCAATAAAGGTTGAAACCAGTCTGGGTAGTGGCCCTTCCCATAATGCATAGCATTATGTAAAGATGTCTGCTTTATATTATGGGATAGAAATGGTGCAAAGTCATTAGCCTCTATATGCAAGCAGCCCAGTTGTGAAGATACTTTATGCACAAACACCAACTATAACAACTACTCCTGATATATTAATTCATCTGTAGTTTGCTACACCCCTGTCTTGGAGTCACCTTTATGCAATGTTACTATCTTACCCTCTTCGTCAGAAGCAATGCCCTCTTGCACACATTCAAGTAGTACACAGTGCTGATATGCCATCCAGTTCCACTGCTGTGTTCACATACATATTTTTAAATATGTGAACACAGCATACATATTTAAAATGAACACATTTATTAATAATAATAAATGTGTTCATTGTTTTTATTTCTCATTTTATTTAAAACTATACAGAAACTGACACTAGAGTATTAAAAAACCTAACCTAAAGAGTACTGCCAGGATCCACTAATCGTCTTCTTCTGCAGCTTTTCCCACTTAAGTAGGCTCGCTGTTTGTGGTGAGTCTCCTCCACAACTTCCTGTCTTGGGCTGTAGCCACATCCAAGTTCTTCATCCTCAAGTCCTCCTCCACCATCTCCTTCCATCTCTTCTTTGGCCGTCCACGCTTCCTCTTCCCCTGCATATCCATCTGTATGACCTTTCTTCCCACATACTCTTCCTCCCTCCTTATCACATGACCAAACCATCTCAACCTTGCCTCCTGTATCTTTGCTCCTAAGTTCGTAACTTTCACCGTTCTCCTTACATAGTTATTTCTCAGACGATGTTTTCTGGTCACACTGCACATCCACCTAAGCATTCTCATCTCTGCTACTTCCATCCTGCTGATGTTACTTTTCCTCAGGGCCACAGTTTCCATAGCATATGTCATAGCTGGTCTCACTACTGTCCTGTAGATTTTGCTTTTTAGATTGATCGGCACCCTCATCACATAGCATTCCAGCAATCTCTCTTCAGTTCCTTCATCCTGCATCCCACTTCCTTCTCAGCCTCACCATCCTCTTTCATTGTTGAACCTAAGTATCTAAAGTCACTGACCTTCCTGACGACATTTCCTTCCAGCTCCAGATCTGTCTGCGGGCTGCCATCCACTTTGCAACACATATACTCAGTCTTACTTCTACTCAGTCTCATACCGCTCTCTTCCAGTACTTTCCTCCAACTTTCCAGTTTGGCTGCCACTTCTCTTGATTCTGCACACAGCACGATGTCATCTGCATACAACATAGTCCAAGGCACATCTTCTCTCACTTCCTCCATCACAATATTAAACAGGAACGGACTTAATGTAGACCCTTGATGCAAGCCAACTGTCACAAAAAAACTTTCTGTCACTCCCAGGCAGGTTCCAACACTTGTCTTCACATTTCTGTACATCTCTTGCATCAACATGACATATTTCTCCGGTACTTTCTTCTCCCTCAGACATCGCCAGGATCCATTAATAATGTTTTTTTTTAATACAGTGGGGTATCCATAACTATAGAATAACATGTATGCCACAGCAAATAACTTTTTTTTTTATTATGTAAATATTCAGCTTATGTATCATAAGACATCATCAATACAACTAACAAACAACAATAGGAATTGAATTCAAAAAAACAGTAGTGCACATGCTTAAATTGGAGTCCCTCTATGCATACAGTCCATGTTCATGGATTAAAAACTTCTGGACTAAAATTAAAATATAGCATATAAATTATTGAATACAATTGAGGATAACAATTTTCCAAACTTTGGAATAGTGAGACAGTCATTTCGATTAAGATTAGGTCTATGAAGTAAGGCTTCAGCACTTTCTCTATGTAAACATTCATGTTTATATGCAAATCTATGTAGTAGCTTGGCATTTTGCCACTAGATCCTATAGTCAGCATTTTTAATTTCATGTTGTGCAAGATCAGATTTCTGAGATTTGATAAGGCAGATGTGGTCTTGATGCTTTGGTACTGAATGAGAGTTTTTGTCCTCTTAAAGTTTCTGACTGCTCTTTGATGAAAACCAAGTTCAAAGCAATTGTGAGGCCAGTGAAATAAAAAAAAAAAATAAAAAAAACTTAATAAAAGGCAAATATACAGTCACTTAGGCAGAGCTTTTGTCTTTTAATTAGTGAAAGACAGGACAACTCCAAAGCCACAGGTTGCATAAGCTCTCTGTCTTCCCCCCCCCCCCCCCCCCCCAAAAAAAAAAAAAAAACTTTCCAAGTTTCTATATATATTTGATTGTGAAATAATGGATAGGTCTTTTTATTTTTGCATTTTCATGTGGTTATATAATTAGGTGAAGTATCACACATTTTTCAATCTTCATTCTGCAATTTGGCCAAAAGCAGGCTGAATTAAATTTTATAAATAAATGTTTGGAACAAAAAACATACATGCAATATTTAAATAAAAACAGCTTTTAATTTTTTTTCCCCCAAAAAATCTTTGTTTATAAAATTTAATTCAGTATGCTTTGACCAAATTTCAAACAAAATATTCAGTATTAGGCCAAATCATGATTCAGTGCATCCCTAGTGTCAAACTATAGACCAAGTGTAGTGGTGAAAGCATTAGAGAATACAAACATGGATTGATGAGAATGGAAATCTTTTGAGAGAGCAGCATGGGCTTGTTAAGAGGAGGTCATGCTCCGCTTAGTAACTTTGGTTACATTTTATAATAGGGTGAATACTGGTATTGGATAGAAGAGATGCTTATACTATGATTTATTTGAATTTTGCTAAAGCATTTCAGCAAAATATCACACATAAACTACTGTTGAAATTGAGCAGAATGGAGATGAATAATTATTTGTTAAGAATCAGATTGGTTATAGGGATGGTTGACTGAATGGATCCAGCAAGTTGTGTATGAAGGTGTAATGTCCCCCCCCCCCAAAAAAAAAGACAGGAAAGTGACAAGTAGAGTACCACAAGGTTCTGTTCTGGGACCACTGTTGTTTACCTTACATATCAATGATACAGTTCAGAGTGTGAAAGGAGATACTCAGTTGTGTGCAGGTGATGCTAATTTAGGAACAGCAATGTCAGGCAGTTCTGATGTGTTGTTGTTACAAGAGGATTTGAATAGGTTGGTATTTTAGGCTGGAGAATGAGGATGTCATTTCAGTGTTGCAATATTGTAAATTATGGTTTGGCCAGAGAAAGTGCAATGAGGTTAACTATGTTGGAAGTTTTTTCAACTTGGCTAGACTATAATAAATTTAGTTTAATCCTTTATCCGAGTGTAAGCAAACAAAGTTTATGCCTGAAGTATCTTCAGGACTGAGGCAACTCGTGGTAGAGGTGGACCAAGCTCTCATCACTATTTGTCTTGGTATCTCCCATAATGCAAAGAACATCTCCTTGCGGACATGTATAATTATTATTATTATATATTATTAATTATTATTATAATTATTAACACCTCCAGGGAGTCCAAAGACTCATCGAGGGAGGTCACCTACTCTACAACTCTCTCTTCACAAAAACCATACCTTCCATCATCTACACCAACCACCATCACTAGTATTTTCACAGACAATTACAAACATCCATGCCCATGGTGGGATTCGAACCCGCAACCTTTTGGCTGGAGAGCAGATATGCTAACCACTTGGGCAACCAGGCTGGCAATATAATGCTATGCATTAAGGGAAGGGCAACTACTCAGACTGGTTTCGACCTTTATTGTGGTCTTGTCAGTGGGAGCCACACCCAGAGGTGGTAATACTAAGGCAGAAGCAATGGAGAAGTCATTTACCTATATGAGTTGCCAAAGTCTTGAAGATACTTCAGGCACAAACATTGTTTGCTTACACTTGGATAAAGGATTAAACTAAATTTATTATAGTCTAACCAAGTGGGGAAAAACTTCCAACATCTTTCTCTAAATCCAGAGTAATTTAATAATAAGGTGAAACACCTTTTGGCAACTCGTATAAGTAAATATGACTTCTCCATTGCTTCCACCTTAGTGTCACACCTCTGGGTCTGGCTCCCACTGACAAGACCTCAATAAAGGTCTAAACCTGTCTGGGTAGTGGTCCTTCTCTTAATGCATAGTATTATAAATGTCCGCAAGGAGATGTGCTTTGCATTATGGGAGATAATAAGACAAGTAGAGATGAGAGCTTGGTCCACCTTTACGAGTTGCCTCAGTCCTGAAGATACTTCAGGTGCAAACTTAGTTTGCTTACACTTGGATAAAGGATTAAACTAAATTTATTATAGAGGTTTACCATATTATAACTTGGCTTTAGGAGGAGACAAGGGATCTGCCGTTCTTGGTGGGTAGGAAAATCAAGTTCAGGGAACACATTGCAAAAGTTGTAAAGGTTATCCAGAAAATTTCAAAGAATACTGACATATATGGATAAGCAACATATGGCTGACTGTTCTCAGGACTATGGAATTTTGAATATGAGGACAGATTGAGGGTATGTGGTTTTGGAGAGATTGGCTGATAGGAGGAGGAGTGATATGATTGAGATATTTTGAATATGAGGACAGATTGAGGGTATGTGGTTTTGGAGAGATTGGCTGATAGGAGGAAGAGTGATATGATTGAGATATATAAGGTGGTGAGAGGAGCCTATCAGATACAGGGAAATTACTGCATAGGGTAATGGATGATGTGAGAAGAAAGTGAAAAGGAAATTTTTTGCTTGGTAGGCGGTTAATAAATGGAATTCACTGCCACAATGAGTGGTGAGTGCTCCAACAGTGAATGCATTTAAGGCAAGTATAATAGTTATTGTGGTCTGAGTATTTAACTACCCACAATGAGTCTTCAGACTCCATGGAAGCTTTTGTCTTATGAAAAGGGATTATAGATAAAAAAAATTTTTTTTAAGAACCTATGATTTACAGTAAATCTGGAAACTCAGTTACTCTCAGTCTCTTCACTGAAGAGACCTCAATAAAGGTCGAAACTAGTCTGGGTAGTGGCCCTTCCCTTAATGCATAACATTAGACATATCCGCAAGGCGATGTGTTTTGCATTATAGGAGATACTGAGACAGAAGTGTTGGTATCTTGCTCCACCTTTGCAACGAGTTGCCCTGATGTTGTACCACCTTACCCCAGTCCTGAAGATACTTTCAGGTGCAAACTTTATTTGCTCACACTTGGATAAAGGATTAAACTAATTTTATTATACTCTAACCAAGTGAAAAATAAACTTTCAACAGAACAGGACTCAATGCATTAGAACTGGTTTGAGACAATGAGCAGCTTTGTATTCAGCTTAAGCTACTGCACAGAAGTGGAAAAAATTCTTTTTGGAAGTGCTAAATGCAGAAAGGTCACATCCTATGCAAATCTCTCAGTAAAGACTACCAAATGCTTTTCCTCATGCCCAAATGGTATCCTATCATCAACAGAAGAGGACTCAGCTCTAGTCATCATCCTTATCATTACTTTCAATTATATAAAGTAAAGCTTGCTACATGTTTACTCTATGGCTTTTTTTTTTTTTTTAATGTGGCTCCCCCCCAAAAAAGTTTTTGCAAACCTATAATACATTCATACTGTGGATAGACGAAGATTTTATTTTTACTTTTTTCTTTACTGATTTTATATTTCTTGTATTTTTTTTTTATTTTTATTTACCATATATGCTGGCATAAAAGAGAATTGTGCATATAAGATGATCCCCAAAATTTCTTTTCAATATGCGTGGATAGGTTTTCGTTATGGCAAGTAGAGTCTGGCAGACCATACATTGGATACCCCAGCACACAGGATCAATGAAAAAAACAAACAAAAGTATTGCACAGAAGCTTCTACAAGTCAGAGAAGTTGTTCCTGGAATCAGCAGAAGCCTTAAAACATACTCCAAAAACTTAACAAGTATGGCTGTATAAATCGACCAAAGATTTGGGAAATAGTCATCCTAAGACCAAATTATTATTTATTTATTTTAATTTAATTTAATTTAATTTCATTTCATTTTTTTCAAACTTTGGGACTACTGTTTTTTTTTTTTTTTAAACTTAGATGGCACTGTATTAGGACTTTATTCTTGTGTTGCACGCTGCAATTATTTATACTAGCCCCACTGTTACACTGAATTGTGGTTGTCTTGCCTTTGTAACAAACTTTGTTTGTGTGCTATGAAGATGCTGGATATAATACCAGCGAAATATTAGCTTTTAACCCCCCAACCGGCCACGACGTCTATAGACATTCAGCTAAATCTGGATACGAAGCTCTAACACTCATTGAATAACATGGATAAGAAGTGCAATTTGGTGTCACTATTTCATCCACATCGACTGGTAGGGAGGTTAAGTTAATAAATAGTTATTTTCTTATCAATCTGTGTTCGCATCCATACCGTTGAAATCCAATTCTTTTCAAAATGTTTATTTTCGGCTATACTTACCATATAATCATCATCAAATTCCTGACATGTACCCTGAAGGGGTGTACAGGATATGTAATAGTACTACATGAAAAACTTACATCACCACTAACTTGCTACCTACAATTTTCCTCAAAATCAATCTGCTAGCTGTCAAGACTCCAACATTATCAGATCTTATATTTCTGTCTTCTAAGGCACTTTTTACTATATCAATCCATCTATATCATGGTCTTCCTCTGGGTCTTTTCCTTGCAACCTAACAGAGAACACTGGTTTTGCTAATCTTTCTTCTCCCATTCTATTTAAGTGACCATACCACACGAAATTCGCTCTACTAACACATTCCTGAATGCTAACAATGTCAAGTTCTTTCCTAATACCCTCATTTCTAATATGATGTTGCCATCTGTTCATGCCTCTAATATTTCTCAGGACTCTCATATCTGCAGTGTCTAGTCTTTAGTCAAGTGTTTTACTTCTGACCCAGCTCTCAGATCCATAAGTTAAAACTGGTTTGAACACTGTCTTGTATACAACTAATTTAGTATTTTGACTAATTTCTCTCTTATTCCATATAATTTTGTTCATTTGATTTCCTACCATACCAGCTTTGTTCATTCTACTGTCTATTTCCATATTTAAATTTACCATCTTCACTAAAAATCATGCCTAAGTAGCTGACATGTTTTACTTGTTCCACAGGTTCTCCATTCACAACGCAGTTGATATTTTCAATGCTTCTGCCCATTTTCAGTCTTGTTATTGCTAACCTTCATACCATATCTATTACAACAGTTATTCAATTTAGTCAGAGAATCTTGCAGATTTGAAGCGGATTTAATTAGAAGTATAACATCATCCCATTAAGCAAACAGCTGAGATTAACATCTCCAATTTTGATATCAGGTTTAATACCGCTTTCCTCCATAATGTGATCCATATAGATAATGAATAACAGAGGGAACAATGTACATTCTTGTCTGACAACAGATTTAACATTAAACCATCTTCCTGTACTTCCTTCAATTTTAACTGCTGACTTACAACTCAAATAAAGACTAAGTATTGCTTGATATAATGCCCCACTGATACCATATAACTGTTGTGTTTTGAATAGCTTTTCTCTTGGTACCTAGTCATATGCCTTTTGCAGGACTAAGAAACTTAAATACAGATCTTTGTTATATTCCCTTGATTTCTCAACTATTTGTGAAAATAGTTCACAGATAGTTGACACAGCCTCTATTTGGCCTGAATCCAGCTTGCTCTTCACAAGGTTCCCTTCCACGACCTTTCTCAACCATTTCTCAAGTATACTAGCATAAATCTAACCAGAAACAATCAGTAGGGATGCACCTCTCTAATTCTCACATTGTTTTATTTCCCCTTTTTATATATAGGTACTATGAGAGCTCTACTCCAATCATCGGGAATTCTTTCATCTGTCCAGGCATTCTGAACTGCGCAGCACAGCCACTGTAAGACTTATACCTCCATACTTGAACATTTCTAGTTGAATAGAATCTACTCCACCTGCCTTTCCACATTTCAGGTTTTTGATGGTTTTTTCTATTTCAAGTATGGATATGTATTCCTGATTTCATGCCTGTTGAGGATTTTTTTTTTTTTTACCACTGTGCTCTTACTGATTATTTCATTTAGCAATTTTTCGAAGTAATTACTCCCATACATCAAGGATATCTTTTTCTCCAGTTTTCATGTCACCTTTATCATCTTTAATTCCTTTTACAGCATTCTTTCCTCCATTTCTGAACTTCTTCAACAACCTCCAGAATATCTTGCCACCTTTTTGATATTTATTTTCTATGTTCTTACTAATGTCTTCCCATGACTTGTTTAGCTAATTTTACACAGTGTTTAGCTGTCTTACATTTGTCTCTGTATTCTCTAAGAGCACAAGCTGACTTGTTTGCCAGGAACTTTTGATATGCTTTCTTCTTTTCCTTCACTGCCTCTAACTTCCTGTGTCCACCATAGAGTTTTGATTTTTCTATCCTTGCAGACAACCTCACCACACGCCTCTCTGTCTTAATCAATGTTTTCTTCGGATTTGCCACTGAACCTCCAAGGTTTGGTTCCTGTTCTCAAACTCTTTCATTTTTTTCTTCAATAATGTTTGTGTATTTTAGTCTACAGTTCACACCTGAAAGCTGCTCAACTTCTATTTACTTTAAAACTTTCTTACATGTTATTCTTTTCAATATGAAATTCAATTTTATCCTGCTCAAGACTAAATGGTGATTACTTCCAATTTCAAATCTTCTGTACACTAGTGTCCTGCCCAGGGAGAAAACATCACTATCAACAATTACATAGTCAATGAGACTTTTCTTATTTCTTGCCTCTTCTCTCCATGCAAATTTGGGCACTTTTTTAAGTTGGAACATTCTGTTATTAACCATGTCCTGATCAGAAATCCAACAGGTATTTGCCATTATTATTAGATTTGCTCTTTTCTCCAAATTTTCCCAAAATATTTTTGTATGTCTGGCAATCATTTCCTACTCTGCTATTTAGATCCCAACAAGGACCAACTTTTCATTTTTCATTGCGTCAGTTGCTTTCTCTAAAGCCTCAAAAAAATTCCTCCACTTCTACCTTGGTAGAACCTTCTATGGGATCATAGGCACAAAGTCTGATTGTCCAGTTCTCCATTCTGATATTTGCCCACATCACTCTACTTGATATTGCCTGTCATTCAAGAAGATTAGCCTGATATTTTGTGTTGAATATTATAGCTACTCCTTTTCCCTGATTGGCATTGCTAGTTTTACACAGTGTTTATCTTTCTTACATTTGTCTCTGTATTCTCTAAGAGCACAAGCTGACTTATTCACCATTTAATTTTGATATGCTTTCTTTTCCTTCACTGCCTCTAACTTCCTGTGTCCACCATGGAATTCTGATTTTTCTATCCTTGCAGAGAACCTCACCACATGCTTCTCTAGCTTATGATTAAGCCAGATCATTAAGATCAATGTTTTCTTCAGGATTTGCCACTGAACCTCCACGGTTTGGTTCCTGTTCTCAAACTCTTTCATTTTTTCTTGAATAATGTTTGTGTATTTTACTGACATTGTATATTTTATTTCACTGACAGCTTTTTACACATCACTTTTACTTTAACATAGCATAGGCAAAGAAATCACAGCAGGTATTTTCTTTAATGCGATTTAAAAAGGATGTCTTCCAGTTCGATATGATCCGCTAAAGTTTTGATCACATGATCAAAACTTTAATGGTCTACAGTTCACATCTGAGAGCTGCTCAACTTCTATTCACTTATTCTATTGCTCAGAAAGATTTCACCAGTTTGTCTTTTTTGTTTCAGTCACCCCTATTATGTCGATCTGGTCCTTATCCAGTTCCTCAGCTAGCTCTATTTCTTTGCCATTCAGGCTTCTCAAGTTAATAGTAGCAATTTTGAACTCTGGTGATGTTGAGTTGAGGCGTGTTTTTTTTAGGATTTGTTCCAGTAGCTGACTTTTCACTGTTTGCCATAGTTCCCTTGTGAAAACAAGGGGGGGGGGGGGTCTTGGTTTTAACCGGGCAACGCCCCACTCAGCATGAAATTCTGTCATGTCGTACCATCATTTATATTGTGGTTTAGGCCAATAAGAATACAATTTGGTCGGCTAAATCCCAAATTGCCAACCCATCCTCATTTGTTCAGTATCCAGGTAGATATCTGACAGGGTGCACTACGAGGTGATGAGGATTGGACATTAGGTCAGAAGCCCTAGTCAGTTCTCCACATTCTTTAAAAGGCTATATGGAGGTCTCCTCCCAGTTATACAGCTTTGACCCTTAAGCACTCCACTTGCAATATAAGGTAACCACAAATTTTACACTTACCACTGACAGCTTTTTACACATTACTTTGACTTTAATATAGCATAGGCAAAGAAATCACAGCAAATATTTTCTTTATTGCTATTTAAAAAGGATGTCTTCCAGTTCAAGATGATCTGCTAAAGTTTTGATCGCATGATCAAAAACTTTAACAATACTAATTCAATAAGCAGGATAGTGGTAAGTTTTCATTAAGATTTAATTGAAAAACTACATGCTTATTCTGGTGAATACATTTATTACATACAAATATTTATATTAAAAAAAAGTTTATATCATTATATTAATATTTAATGAACATAATACAAAAGCTTATTGAGAACAGTATATTTGTCTAACATAACACTGCTACATGGTGCATACATTGCTGTGGTAGCTAGACAACGTTTCCCACTGCTGATATCAAAGGTTCATATTTCATATCTGGAGTTATAAGACAATTCCATTCTTCAGCATCTTTTTTTCTTAACTTAAATATCAACTTCTATGTATATATAGTCAATGCAACTTTCTGACCTATACTGTCAAATGCTTTCTGAAAGTCAACAAAACAGGTATAAACATTTTTAATTTTATGAAAAAAATTTTTTTACAATCAATCTTAACATTAATATTTGGTACACAGTACTTCTCATCGTCATCAATTTCCTGATATGCTATTATAGAATATTTTTCATAGGACTCAGAAACCTCATTCTAGATACTAAACATGTAACTTTTTCAAGCCACTTCAGGGCTCAAAATAAGCAGGGTAGTGGTTTCATGCTGGACAATGTTATTGTCTTTAGGTGGGAGATGAATTTCAAACCTCCATATCCAGAGCAGGATTTAAAGACATAGACTGTTAGTTCAAGAGCTGATATGCTAACCATTTCACCAACCAAGCAAGCAAATATTATCCAGCATTCTAATTCCTTCTCTTTAACATGCTTAAATTTCATGCTCCATAATTAACACTTATCCTATATTCTCTTTATACATTATTCATACTTGTCTAGGATCTACCTCACAGCACAGATGCCAGTTATTCAAGCCCATTACAAAATTGCGAGATAAATCAGCCATCATAAGTTTAATAGAATGAGTACAGCACAGAGAAACAATTAAACCCAAGCTTAATGGATCCTATATTTTGTTTCTTTCATGGAAACATAATAAGAAATCATATCCTCATCACTGCCCATGGGTCCAATACTCGCTGGTGTCTGATGCTTGTTTCACAATTCTTTACCATTTCTCTCTGTCTATTGCCAGATGACTCAAATCCAGTCAACTCTTTCCACAACACTTTTTTGCATCATCTATCCATTCTTGCCTTGGCCGTTCTCTTCTGTTTATACTGTCCACTGTACCATGCATCAAGGTTTCGATCTTTCTACTGTTATCTATTTTGCAGATATGTCCAAAAATCTTTAGTTTCCTTTGAATTATTATTTTTTGCATTAGGTTTTCTTTGCTGTTTACTTTTGCAATACAGTTCTTCATTTGTTACTTTTTGCACCCACCCAATTCACAGAATCTTTCTGTAGCATGTTCTTTCAAAAGCCATAATCATCTTAGAGTCTTTGGCCATTACCCATATCTCACAGCTATAGAGTGCATTTGGGAATATGCATGTTTCCAGCAGTCTTAACTTTACAGGGAGACTCAATGATTTACTATTCCATATCTTGTACACTGTCTGTAGGTTTACTTTAGCTTTTGTTATCCAAGATCCTATTTCATTTTTTACAGTCTAAATCATGCGTCATGTTGCTGCCTCGGTACGTGAAGTTCTTAACCTCTTCCAGTTCTTGTCCATTGACCTTTATTTGCTTTTTCATCCTTATCTCTCCAAATATAATTTTTTTTTTTTTTTTTTTTTTTTTATCAATGTTCATTATCAGACCATATTCTAGTTCCTCTTCATCTTCTTCATAATGACTATGTTATCTGCAAATCACAAACTCTTCATTTTGAACCTTGAATTGAAATTCCCCTTATATTATCTTTTATGATATCTATTGTTCTTTCCAAAAGCATGATGAAGATGCTTGAGGATATTGCATCTCCATGTGCCTCTTGTTGTCTGGAGCCATCTTCCTATTTCTAAACAGCTGCTCACAGCAGCTTCTGTATTGTCAATGATATTCAGCAATAGCCATATGGTTCTTATCCATAAGATTTTAGTACAGCCAATGCAACTTTCTGACCTATACTGTCAAATGCTTTCTGAAAGTCAACAAAACATGTATAAATATTTTTAATTTTACGTAGAACTTTTTTTACAATCAATCTAACATTAATATTTGGTACACAGTACTTCTCATCATCAATTTCCTGATATGTATCCTCAAGGGACGTTCAGGTTACTATGACAGCACTACATGATTAAGTTTATATTATTATTAATCTCCCATCTGCAATTTCCCTCCAAATTAGTCTATTTACTTGTAAGCCCTCCAATATTGTCATATCTAACATTTCATTCTTCTAAGGCAGTTCTGACTGAATCAATCCACCTAGACCTCGGTCTTCTCTGGGTCTCTTTCCTGCCATCACCAAACACCTGTTTAGCTAACCTTTCTTCACCCATTCTATTTAAGTGGCCATAGTATCTTAGATTAGCTCTGCTCAAGATCCTTTCTAATATCCTCATTTTAAATATGATTCTGGAATTGATGTCATCAGTTCACTCCCCTAATTTTTCACAGAACCCTGATATCTGTGGTCTCTCATCTTTGATTAAGTGCTTTATTTTTAATCCAACTCTCAGATCCATACCTTAAAACTGGTTTGAACACTGTCTTGTATACTGCCAGTTTGGTGTTTTGGTTAATTTCTTTCTTATTCCATATAAATTTATTCAGCTAGCTGCCCACCATATACCAGATTTGCTTATTCTGTTGTCTCTTTCCATATGTAACTTGCCATCTTCGCTAAAAACTGTTCCTAAAGAGCCGAAATATTTTACTTGTTCTATAGGATCTCCATTCAGAATGCAGCTGAAGTTTTCTTTGTTCCTGCCTATTTTCATAGTTTTAGTCTTTTTATTGCTAATTTTCATGCCAAATTAATTATATTTGTTATTCAGTTTAGTTAGAGAAGACTTGCACTACATGTGTCTAGGATTACATCATCATCATCTGCATAAAGCAAAGAGC